>NC_031987.2:27772956-28072956 GCF_001858045.2 Oreochromis niloticus | reverse complement strand
ATTATCATTTTGATTAGATTTTAATACCTGCAGGCAGTTTTTAAAGACTTACTGGAGAGGATGTGGAACGAAATGTTTTTGCATTTTTAAATTGAGTCTTATCCTTGAAACAGGAAATAAAGTGAAAACGTGGAGTCCACATAGACACACAAACGTGCAAACAATTAGAAACGCTGTCCCTCTGGATTCACGCACGTGTTATTAATTTGGGAAGAATCCTTTGTAGTGCATAGCGTGGTTCCTAATAAAAGACAACAGAAGACAAAATGAAACCCATTTTTTCTGTATCTGTTAGACTACACCAAAGATTTATGCAGCTTTCTTTACCCGTTCTCATCTCAGGGGGACTAAATATTTTTGTGTTGTCAGCGTTTATTTTGCTCATGTCTCTGATAAGCACAAGGTGTCCTTTGGCACTGGTGCCTCGCAGCACTGTTCACAGCTCTGTTGGATGCAGACAATTAACGGCCAACTTTTGAAAATTGCTTTCAAAGTTGGACAAGTGGAGGTTGAGTAACAGGTTCCCCAGCCAGAGGACAGCTTGTCTCGTTAACTGTCTTATTTGGAGCTGGAGCTGCTTTTTTTCTTTTTTTTCCTTCTTTCTTCTTGTTTTGCATTTGCTCATTCATTACTGTCACCTTCTTTTTCAAGTTTAGTTCTCACTAATTTGGTGTCCTGGTCAGTAAGATTAGACTCTATTCTAGGCTTACTGATGACTCAAAGCTCTTTAATGTTGCATTCAGCGCTTTATACTATACAAGCACTTTATCTGTCTCACGTCTCTGGCCAATTTAGAATCACCACTTAACTGATCATGGACTGTGGAAAGTTAAGCGGTGCTAACAACTGCACCACTGTGCCATTTATCTTTACAGGAGCATTTTGGGTCATTTATATAGCATCAGTCTAATCAAAACGTATTTCCATGTCACTTTATTGACCTGCCATTGTCAACCCTGTTTGTTGTGGAGACGGTGGTTACTGAACAGGCCAATCACAATAGTTGCTGCGTCGGCGCGATATGTAGTTACAGTTCTAGGGAGGTTACGTTGTAGGGTTTCAGATGGCTTGCGGTTGTGACGTAGCTATGGTGTAGATTTTCCACTGAAGCAAAAATCCTTAGTCAGGATGAGTGTTGTTACACACAGTGCCATACTTAATACTTTGCTAGCAACCGTAAATTCTGGTGAAACAAACTTGGTAAAAATAACTGGAAGTTACCAGAGAAGAGTCTTGTTTTGCCTTTCCTGGTGGGCTCACCAATAGTGACGTCATGTGAAAGCTAATTGATGGAGACTTTGAAAATAAAAATGGAAAAGAAAAGGAGTAAGTGTGTCAGTATAAAAGCTTTTAATGATATAAGTTTACTTGTGATAGAATGCTGCATGATGATCATTTCCTAGCTTAGAACTGATTGTACTTTTCATTGTGTTGGACTGATTGTTCTTTATAAAACGTGTTCTGATATTTGTATCTGAACCTTCCCACAGCGATAGTAAGAAGTCAAACAAGCAGTTCTGACCTCGCACACACACACACACACACACACACACACACACACACACACACACATATGCTCACGTCACTGAACAAATGTATTCATTTTTCTTGTGTATAAATAAAGGCAAGTGCAAGAGCAGAGCGCGCACTTCACAGGGCCCCCACTCTGATGTGAGCGTTCTGTGTGTGTCTTCACTCTTAGACTCTCAGCTGAAGAAGTGTCATTTAGAATAAATCTCTTAACAAAGTGGGAAGATGTAAGTTTACCAACAGAAGAACTGTGAGTCTCAGTGGTTAAGGCAGGTGACTACAAATACTCATGAAGCAAACGGTACTATTTATCAAAGATGTTTCAAAGTTAGTTTTTAGTTAGGTTTGTTGAATTTTTTAACGTTATTAACCAGATCTTTAAGCTCCATTTTTCTCCAACTGTCTAGCTGTTCATTATGAACTAACAATACTCCCATTGAAGGGTTTTTTTCTCCATTTTTCTTTCTTTGCTTAAATATTCTTTGCTTTGCGTCCATTAGAAGGTAAATAGCATATTGAAACAGTAAACAGAGCTTGTTTTTTGCAGTAGAAACCATATTTAATATCGACTTTTGAGTCAGAAGGTCAGACTGTGCTTTATTAGTAGTAGTAATTTGCCTCTCGTCTAAAAGCATGTCACCGACGGAATAAATGCGTCTTTTCAAACCATTTTCACCATGCCTGTGCTTTTAGCAGAGCATCATCAGCAACCTATGGTAGCTTTAAATATATGAAATGAAAGCAGTGCAGGTCTCACCAAACTTCAAAGAGCACAATGAAGGGATTTAAATTGACATCTCGCAGGTTTCTTTGATTGTCTCCTCAAGTTGATGCATAATGTAGAGTGTGGTACGAGGATGTGAGGTCCTGGCCTTACAGTAAACACCCTGTACAAATGTCTCCATAATAACCACTAATGGTTGGTTTGTGCTCATGTAGCTGGACAGAAATGTCTTGTTGCATTTCAGTTTGATTCCATATGTGGAGAAAAATGTAGTGGTGGGATGTTTTGATGTGTTATTAGATCTTCTTGCTTTGGTGCTTCAATATGGAAATGGGAGAGGAATGAAAGTGTCTCTATACATTTCACCCCTCTGTTCCACTTTTCTGACAGAGGATTAAAGAGTTCACCCGCTATACGGGACTCGGTGTGTCTTCTATGTATAAATCTCAATTGGCCTGCTTGTCATCATCAGCTACTGCTTTTTTCCCTCTTGACTTTACTCTTTTGTCCTGCCAATCTTCTTGTCACCTTTTCTTTGTTTTTCTGAGTGGGAGGAAGTGTGTTCGAGCTCATGTTCCAGACAAATCTATTAGCAGGTGTGTTTATGAAGTGTGATTGTATTCGGTGTGACTGACACTAAAGAGAGCTGGTGCTGAAAGGCTCATCTTTGCCTCTCTTTTAATAATGCATATACACCCTGCAATGCTAATAAATATGACAGCTTATTTACGTCGTACTGCCCTTGATCAAGAAGTTTTATTGATTCAGAAATCCTGAAGTTTCAGTTAAGTTTTTGGTAACAGGTAAATAAACAGTTTAAACATTGTGTTTTGTTAATTAGACTAATTGTTTTGATTCTGTCTTGTGGTTATGTCATATTTCAGATGAAAGGTGGGAAACTACAAACAAGCATGTAACAGCTTTCAGATATTGTGTAGCTTAAAAAGTAGTTGAGCTGGAGTGTTCCTTGCCAATGGCAAGCTGGCGTTAGGTCTGGAAATTGTGAAGGCCAAAACATCATCATCCTCATCAAACCGTGACCCTCTCAAACTCTGTGGATAAGACCATTGTTGTCCTGGAAGAGACCACTCCCACAAAATGGAAATGTGTCATCTTAAGATAAAAGTGATCACTCTGTACAAACTTGTGTTGATTTGCTCTGACCCTTCCACTAAGGGGGTAAGTGAGTGCCAGACATTAAGTGAGAAACAGAACAGCTGGGGGAACAATAATATGGTTTGTCTGAGAAGTGCACAGACCTAACAAAACCTTTAGACAAAAACCAGTTATTTCCAAGGACAAACTATCCTAACTCAAGATGAGCTGTGCAAAATGTGCAGTGCAGTGGAGAATGCTTGAGCCTTTATGTAAGAAAGGCCACACAACCACTCCAAAAACACGTGGCCCAGTGTAGTAAAGCCAGGAACAAGTCAGCTGTACATCTACACTTAAAAGAGAAAGGACATGAAGATGCACTTGTGCACATTTTAAACCATGAAGACCGATGGTTTGACAGAGAGGTAAAGGAGACATCTTCGTCCAGTGTAAACAACCATCAGTGAACAGTGTTGTGGTGGCCTATGACACCAATTAGCAGCCACTATTGCCCAGTCTTGAGATCCCTTCTGAAGCAATTGAACCTCCCTTTACACTTTGACCCATGTGACCTTACTGACTGACATGATGACAGCATATGTCATTGACTCTCAGTGGTGACAACCCCACTTGGGATTAAAGACCTGGGATTGCCCATCAGCTGTCAGGACAGAAGAAGAGCTGAAACATCTTTTTGAATCTGAAAAAGAAGAAGAATCAAGTACTTAAGATTACCGTGACCTGGATGATTGAGAACCTGCACAGATAAGTGGACGTGCCCTACAGCAAAAGAGAGCTGCCATCTCCTTTCTTTGTGTAGTGGTCAAGGTTTCACATTTTCTCTGTATGTGGAACAAAATACTTCTGCTTTGACAGATTTAAGCTTAATCATGAGTGGTGATGTTTAGAAAGTGTTTTTAAATTATGTGGGCAGAAGAAAGAGGTTGACTTTCTGCATGAAGTTTTTATGCTATAAATTGCTCATTTTATACAGTGTTGCGTTTTATACATTGTTTTGGTTATCATATCTTTTGCCCTTAGAGGCATCAGAAGTGTAATGCACTCTAAATATTATACACAGGCATTAACTTAGGCAACCAGCGCACATAGTGAGACAGTCCTCAGAGTTTCTTTTCTGTTTGCGTACTGAAACTCTCCCACTCTGTGTCAGCCCCATTTGCTCAACCATACTTATGTGTTATTTCATGCTGCATATTAATTGAGTATGTTAAATATGCATCTTCATAATAAACCTGAATCAATGCTTGTTAACAAAATACTGGAGCTTTCAGCATTACTTTCCACTCTCACTTTTCCTGTGTAAAAGCACCGCATACTTAACACCTGTCTGGAGTTTTTCTGTAGGGTGGTTTAAGAGCCTTCTTTTATATCTAGTTTCTTTTTCATTTCATGCTGTCTTTTTGAGTTTCCGTTTCTTAGGCTACGTCCACACTAGCCTGGATAGATTTGAAAACTGTGTTTTCGTCTGAAAACGCTCCGCGTCCACACTGTCGCTTTCAGACGTTTTCACATAGTTGTGCGTCCACATGGAAACGGCCAAAAACGCTTACGTTCCAGCACTGCGCATGCGTGAAACGCAAGAAGATTCGACCTCATTCCTGTCTGCTATTTATTTACTTTCCTGCTCTTTGAAACGTCGCGGCAAAATGTCGAGGAAAAGCACAGTTTTTTAAATGGACTAACCATGAGGTGGAGTTGTTGCTGCGAGTAACACAAAAGTACAAAGTTGCAATAGTGAGTGAGAATGAAAGAATTTGAAGAAAAGCTATCTGGAGCATGTACTGATATTAATCTTTAATAGGGCTGTCAAAATTGAGAGCAAACAAAGCAACTGCTGTATAATGCCCTCCGCTATCTTAGTTTAATCGGTCTCATGACTGCATCACATGACTAAAATGTGTCATCGTTTTCAAAAAGTCTCCGTTTTCGTTGTCCACACTGCGACGCAAAAGCACCGTTTTCAAATGTATGTGTTTTCGAGAGCGTTTTCAAAATGCTGCATTTTCCTTGACCGAAAACATGTGGACGGGAGGCCAAAACGGAGAGAAAACGACGCGTTTTCAAACGAAAACACACTAGTGTGGACGTAGCCTTAATATTTACACGTTGCCTGTATTTAACCATGTCTATATCTTATTGCTTTTCTCACCTGTTTCTTTCTGACGTAACACCTCAGGCTTTCTCCTTCCTCATTCACCTTACTCTGTTCTTGTATTGCTCTCTTAACCCCAGCACCCACTCTTCACAAACACCTGTGTTCTTCTCTGCTTGTTGCCTTAAAGTTCAGCTCCTCCTTTCCTCTTGCTCTCAGTCTCTCTCTCACACTCACACACACACACACACACACACACACACACACACACACGTACCCCAGCTGCATCCATCTGGTACACCAAACCTGGCTCTGTTTGTCACGCTTCCTCTATTCACAGCAGCTATTAACATTGGCTGGCTTTTACCTGTGTATGTGTGTGTTTGTGTGTGTGTGCGTGCGTGTGCATGCAGAGGTGAAGCCCAGCTGTTGTTATGTGCAGTGTGTCCTCACTTGGCTGTGGCAGGAACACTGCTCCGCCTTGCACTCCATTCCCTACAGGTAGACTTTTTATCGGATAATTTATATAGCACAGATGGTGCTGAGGTGCGTGGGTGGGTGGATGTGTGTATGTGCGGGGGTGTGTGTGTGCGCGCGCATGTGTCTTTTATGTTTCTGGGTGCAGATACCCCTACCATTGTGTAAAATATGAAAGATCTGAAATTTCCAGACTGTTGAGTGTCACCTCAAGTGTTCATGTGACTTGTGTTTAAATGTGTCTTTTAAGTGCCTGGACCTAATCTATGATACACTCTGGTTGTTATTATCGTGTTCGTGTGCCGCACTGGCTGTTGCGGGGCACTGCAGTGCAGATCAGGAAGGGCAAACGTTTGCCGGGCGCAGCAGCCCGTGAAAATCTGGAATTATGGTTCAAACTGACAGTGAAACGGTCACTCGAGGACAGGATAGAGAAACGTGTGTGTAGGTGTGTGTAGGTGAGGGTGAGAGAGGGAGACAGGGGCAAACTGAAAGACAAGGACAGATATCACACTTTGAATTCCATGCACTCTCTGTGTCAATAAGGCATGAGCAGAAGCACCAATTTTCAGTGTCACAAATCAGTAGAGCGCACAGGTAAGAATGGACTGTGTGTATCGCCAGGTGGATGATTGCTGCATTTCTAATGAGCTACTTCTGGTTTGTGTGTGCAGGCAGGGAAAGCACCTGCTCGCAAATGAGCCACAACTGTTTGTAGTAGGGAATCATCCAGTTAAGCTGTCTGGAAAAGCATTGTGATATGTGGAATATGTGTTAGCCGCTGTTGTTTTGCATCAATAGATGTGAATATTGAGAAGCAGGATTACAAAAGTGTGCTCTGTTTTCTAATCTGGACCCTTTGTTCGATAGAAGGAATGAAAAGGAATTGACTTGCTGAGCGTGCTTGCTGAATCCACAAAAACAGGACTCATTAACGGGCCTGTGCTCAAGAGATTGATTTATAAATGCATAACTTGTGTAAGTTGAGCGTGATTAGAATGGAAATCAGAATCTAGCGACAGCTTAAACTCAGAGCGTTGAGTGACTCGGCTGTCTGTGTGAGTCGCAGTGCACAATGCTCAGATATCAGATCATTTAATGGACCCGGTTCTCCTGCTGCTGTCGGCCCGGCTGCGCTCCGTGTTTGTTGTTTTGCGCTTGTTGAAACACTGACACATCACATCTTTCACGGTTGAAGAATCGGCGATAAACCCTCGAAAGTGAGCAAACGGGGGATTTACATCACAATCCCAACCACCTACGACTGTGTTGTCATTTTGTCCTGAAAGAACCGCGTGTCTCGAAAGGAATCATGCACAGGCAAAAATGAGAACAAAGACATTTTTACCCCCCAAAAAACAAAAAAAATATCTGGTTGCAACAGTAAATCTGCCTTCAGTAGAAATGTGCAGATGAAGGTGAAAAGAGCCTGATTAGAAGATTGTAAATACCCCTGTGGGATGGCCACGGGCTTTACTTCACCTTAAGAAAGCGTTTACTTTGTCATTGCACTCCAGCTCCCACGGGTGGAGGATAACAGGAACCAAATGAGTGTGTACCTTCATTATGAAACTGCTTTGTAAAAACAAAACACAAAAGTTGAATGAAGTATAAAAAACAGAAAGGCAGCAGTTGTGGTAATCTGGTTTTTCCTCACATTTTGTGCAGCCGCCGCTTCCTGTATGTCACCGCAGGACACTCTCTAATCTGTCACACGCAAAGAAATTAATTACACCATGCTTTTTATAAGCTTATTAAAATTGTACTCCCCTCCCCCCACCTTTCCTCCACTCTAATGCTTTCTCCTCATTTTGCTTTTCTGTCATGTAAACCTTCCCTCTACCATTTTCTTATTTCTGTCCACTTTTTCCTCTTTGTTCTGCCTTCATTTGTTTTCTGTCTTCTCAACTTCCTTGTTTCTGCTCTACACTTCATCCTACAACTTGCCTTCCATCTTTTTCTCTTCTATTCCCCCTTCTACCGCTCATCCTCCCCCCTGTCTCCCCGTCTTCTCCAGGCCATTGATAAGTACTGCAGGGTGAGTGGAGGTTTCTCAGGAGTGAAGGACGTCTACTCATCTAATCCAACCTATGACGACGTGCAGCAGAGCTTCTTCCTGGCCGAGACACTCAAGTAAGTTTGTCTTAATGGATAGATCAATTGGCAGAAACTATGAATAGTCAATATGCTTTTTAATTAATGATTCTTATGATTAATTCAGTGTGGGTGGATGGGTACTGACTGAGGGGGTTCACCAGAGAAAAGTAATTGCAGTTATTTTAAACTATCTGTTAAACAGAAGTGGAAGAAGATAAAAGCAGTCAGTTTCTAACCTGATGTTTGTTTATTTATTTATTTATTAAAGAGTTTGTCCTAACAGAGCACTCGTACATATTTGTAGATTAAGTATTTGGTCATTGTAGAAACATGTATGGTAAGTTTGAGGCAAAACTCAAAGTGTTCATTCTCAGTTGCATCAACAGTCTCAATCACATTGAGTGAAGCTCCTGCAAAGTTTGCAGCATTTGTGCTGCATTTGTGCTCTTGTGTTTGTGTTGCCTCAGAAATAGTTTGGTGCAGTGAAGAACCACCAAACTGAATGCGAAAGGGGCTGAATGCAACCAGCAGATTTGCCCAACTGTTACTGCTGAATTTATTTGCTCAGAACAAAAATGGTTGATTTTGTTCTTGTTAGCATTAGAAAATTATCAAGTCACTACAGAGTCTGTATGGGTCATACTAGGTTGTCAAAAATAGTTTTAGCTACCGCGATATCTTAGTCCAAGAGGCATGGAACATTTTTGCGGTCTCCATCTTGACGCTTTAAAACCAAATGTGAGAAAGAGAGGTCAATTATTCATTATTGACTGTGTGACCACGTGCTCATTGGCTACTGGGTCGTCAATAACAATTTGCTGGCCAATGAGCATACCCTTAATAATGCTTCTTACTGATACTTTTAGTGCAGCTGAAAAGTATTTGCATCACTTGTTCCACATTTGTCATGTAGCGTCCTTATTCCAAAATGGATTCAACTCATTTTTCACCTCAAACTTCTACAGAATATCCCATAATGACACAGTGAAAAAGTTTGCTTGAAATTCTTGCAAACCTTTGTCCAATGTTTTATTGAACCACCTTTGGCAGCAATTACAGCCTGAAGTCGTTTTGAGTATGATACACAAAGACAGGCTGTAATAAGCTTGACACACCTATTTTTTGGCCAGTTTTTTTTTTTGTTGTTGTTTTGGGTTTTTTTGGTCTATTTTTTGGGGGCGGGCCTATTTTGTCCCAGTCTTCTTTGCAGAACCCATCAAGCTCCATCAAATTGGATGGGGAGCATCAGCACAGCACAGCCATTTTTAGATTTCCCCCAAGAAGTTCAAGTCTGGGTTCTGGCTGGGCCACTCTGGGATATTTACAGAGGGCTCCTGATGCCACTCCTTTGTGATCTTGTCTGTGTGCTTACGGTCATTGTCCTGTTGGAAGATGAACCTTTGCCCCAGTCAGAGCGCTCTAGGGCAGGTTATCATCAAGGATGTGTTTGCATTCATCTTTCCCTCCACTTCGAATAATCTCTCAGTTCCTGCTGCTGAAAACCATCCCAGAATGATGCTGCCACCACCATGCTTCATTGTAGGGATGGTATTGGCCAGGTGATGAGCAGTGATGAGAGTTTGATCTTTGTTTGGTCAAACCAGACAATTTTGTTTCTCGTGGTCTGACTCTTTCAGGTGACTTTTGGCAAACTACAGGCGGGCTGTCATGTGCCTTTTACTGAGGAGAGGCTTCTGTCTGGCCACTCTACCATGCAGGACTGATTGGTGTAGTCCTCAGAAATGACTGTGCTCGTGGAAGGTTCTCCTTGCTTCACAGAAAAATGCTGGAGCTTTGGTCAGTTCCCTGATGGCTCAGATTAGCCAGGCAGCCAGCTCTAGGCTTCTTCCGTTTACAGATGATGCAGGCTGCTGTGCTCACTGGGACCTTCAATGCTGTTTTCTGCACCCTACCTCAGATCTGTACCTCAATACAATCCTGTCTCAGAGGTCTACAGACAATTCTTTGGACCTCATGGCTTTGTGCTCTGATATGCACCTTTAGTTATTGGACCTTATACAGACATGTGTGTGCTTTCCCAAAATCACGTCCACTCAACAGAATTTACCACAGGTGGACTCGGGTCAAGTTGTAGAAACACCCGATACACCTGAGCTCAATTTTGAGTTTTGTTGCCAATTCTGTGAATACTCATGTACATGTTATATAATTGTTTTTTATTTTTAATACATTTAAAAGATATTCAAGCAAACTTTTTTCATCTTGTCAATAATGGGGATTTGTGTAGGATTTTGAGGTGAAAAATGAATTTTGGAGTGAGGCTGTAACATGAGAAAATGGTGCAACAAGTGAAGTGCTGTGCTCGTACATATGGAATCAGTCACCAGGTTATTGTTGTGATTTCTTTTCTCTGGGGACAATGAACAGGTATCAAGATATTTTTACAGCCATACAAATAAATAAAGTCAGCTAACGTGAAGGGAAGCTGCCATGGCTCTGTGGTACATCGTGGTCACTGATGGATGAAGGGAGAAGAGGCTCTGACTGAAGGCTCTTACACAGTGGGAGAACTGAATACTGATGTAGCTGTCTGGTTCCCTCTGCTGGCGGCTCTTTGAATGCCATCTTCTCCTGACAATGTTCAGTATTTATAACCTGATGTAATTCAGTTGTGACTGTCACTCAGACAGCCTGACAGGCCAAAGAAAATCATAAAACAAAGCAAGCTCAGTTTTACTGCCGGTCCTGTCAGCTCTCGTGTTTACACGAAGCTATTTATCAGCTCTTCATTTGCAAGTGTAACGGGTTTAAAATTAACACCCACAAAGCATCAGATGCCAATAAGATCTGTCTTTGGTATAGAAGTCGTTAAAGGTCGCACGCCACACTGTCTGCTAACTCTCTGAGAGGATGACATTTGAATGGCTCAGTGTTATGCAGACTTTGGTGTCTGTCTCTTCTCAATCTTTGTCTCTGCTGGCTTCAAGTGTCAGCTAAGGCTGCTGATTGGCTGCCAGTCACGCTGATCGTCACACATATCCAGCGTCCGAGTTTATGTTAAGAACTTAGGAGCTAAAAAGTGAACAAGCAAGTTGAAATCTTTTTAAAAAATTGGGTGTTAATTTAATTAATCTTAGATGTTAATGAAATTAAGAGCTTCTCAGTCACGGTGTAAACTGTGTTTGGGACCGAGTTTCCGGCCTCCTGCAGTAAACTCTTTATACTGCATATAGAGTTGTTCTGTCTATTCATTCAGTTTTCTCTCGCAACATGTGGAGCAGTTTGTGCTGTTCGGGTGTGATAATAATAATAACTGTTTTGGTTTTGTGGCTGTTTTTTGTCAGCCTGACCAATGACAACAGATGTGAATCAACAGCTGTAAAAACACTAAATTAAACAGAGGTTTAGGATTTAAATTGTTGGTTTAGGCTGACACTTCCCACTTTGATATGAAGAAACTGTTGACATTATATTCACCTAACTCATGCAATTCTTTCTTCTTCCTCACCCCGTTACCCACCACCCCTCACACATCCTTCCCCTTACCCACATCACCTCTCTCAGGTATCTGTACCTGCTGTTCTCCAGCGATGACCTGTTGCCCTTGGAGAACTGGGTTTTCAACACGGAGGCTCACCCACTGCCAGTCCTCCACCTGGGAAACATCACCCTGCCCGGCAGCGAGCCTGCTCAGCGGTAAACGGGCTGGCTCTTTTTTTTTGTCCACCACGGCACCAGGGGGCGTGTGCCTGTTTGCCTGCCTACCCAGAAAAACCCACCCACGAACACCAGACAAACTTACAATTCAGACTCTCAACTGATTTCTAACTGAGACCATCAACCGGGGGGTGGGGAGAGACCACTACAGAGCAGAGAGGACCTGTTACTTTACTCGCTCTACTTCTATGTTTTACTCTTTGACTCTGTCGATCCATCTTCTCTGCTCGAATCTTAAGGATGGTGGGTGTGCTGCTCAGCCTCATGTTTGGCTTGAATCGACTCTTTTTACTGAAGGACAGAGCTCCAAACCAGAGGCGTGATTAGCCTTTTTTTGTTATCACTTTTAGTCTTTATTTGAAGAAACTCCAATGCAGACTCAAGCTGACACACTGACAGTCCATTTGGGATTTTATGAAGGATTACAAAAACACTTTGACACTTAAACTGATGAAAGTGTCATGTTTTGTTTTGTTTCCAAGCAGACAGACTTCAGGACTTTACAGGGTCTGTTAACACAACTTTTGTTTTTCTTTCTTTTCCTTTTGGACAAAATCAATATTGGGGACACAGGGTTGAATCACAGCCCTCAGCTTCTCCCACCCAAATCCACTTCCTGTTTAACCTCCATCAGATGAACTTCAACCTGGAACTGCTTGCAGATGGGCACATCATCAAAGCGAGGGCAGTTTGTGGCAGTGGTCACCGCCTCCTCTGATCCTCAGTTTTCAGAAAAAATGGCCATCATAAGTGGAAGAGTAATTAGACAGGGACTACAGCAGGCCTCCCCTTTTCTCACCACTCCACATGTGTCCTGATCCTCTTCTATTTAGAGACACAGCCACAGCTTTCCCCTCCTAAAAAAACCATTCTGCTGCTATAGGATTCGATGCTGCTTTTTTTTTCACATTTTCCCCCATCATCTCGCAGCTTCTGTAAACCTTTGTCTCATCTTATTTTCCAGCTTTTCATCAATCAGGCACATTATGTTCAGGCCCTGACATTTTGTGATGGGGTCACCATGCTTTATGTATAAGAATGTTTGTTTGGTGGTTAATATGAAACCTGGTGAAAATCATTTATTTGTGCATTTTTATGGGAAGACTATGAAGAAGAGGTTGGTAGAGGTGTGGCACTGAGAAGGGTGAATAAATTTACCTTATGGTCTCCCTGCTGGCATCCTATATCTACACCCACCCCACCTCATAAGTTGGATGCATCATTTGTCACCTGAATTTTTGCTTCAGTTTCATACTTAAGGCACATGTTCTGGTCGGACTCTTAAAAACATACATTTTTAAGGAATCAAACATGTTCCACTTGAGTTATTACACTACATACACAATAAGCTATTCAGTTAATATTAGATCATAATACTTTCTGTATGTAGCTGCAATTGTGTTACTTTATCAGAGTCAAACTTGTAAGTGCTGCCTGAGGTCAGGGACAAGCCTGAAGTTCCAGTAAAGGGATGTGTTTTATTCCAGATGCACATCTTTTGCCCAGATTTTAGAGCCATTGTTCTCTGTGAGGGTTTGAAAGTCGCAGCATTCGGCTCGTTCCGTACTCTGACTCGCGTCAAGATCTTGACCTTGTTTATGGAAGTTTGTGCAGCTCCGTTAGCAGAACAGCAGTGCCTCCAGTTATCACTCTTAACACAGCTCCCTGTGGTACAGCTAATGCAGCGTGATGGATTTACTGCTCGGGTTGCTCAGATAATGTAATGCAGTCTGCAAAATAATAAAAAATAAATAAAATGGTATGTTGGCAAAAAAAAGACTGATACAGTTCTCCCATGTGAATCTGACTAAAGGGTTTAAATGTTTGATGTGATCTGCTACTTTTAAAGGCTGTTCTCTGACTCATTAAAAAGTCCCAAAGGGCAGCAGACATGTGAGTAAGCTTGTCTCATATCATAGCAATGTTAGTGCAAGCGATTATCCGACACACAAGAACCAGATACCGCTCCTGCTTTGGTTCATTTGCGGAGCGTCTTAAAGACAACAGCAGTATTAAACATCACAGATTTGGTTAGATGCTTTAAAGCAGGGATGTCAAACTCATTTTACATCGTGGGCCACAGGCAGCCCACTGTGATCTTAAGTGGGCTGGACTCAGTGTAAAAATGTTTACCTGCACATTTAATCCCAGAGATATCTTAATATAAGAGAGGAAGTTCAGTCACGACAGTTTGTCATTGATCTACATGGTAAAAAATGCTGCTGTAGTCAATGAAGGAAACCTGTGAGCACAACTCTTTGAACTTAAATTGTAAGAAATTAATGACACACAAAATTCTTTTACTGTAGACTCAAGTGAAAAAAACATTCTGTCATTTAATTGTTTATCTATTACTTAATTACTTTGGTGTTGTATGAATGGCCATGAAGGAATGTCAGCAGGAAAAGGTGTGAAACTTGTGGAAATATAGTTAAAAGTCCAAACTGTATGTCTGCCATTTTCCAAAGCAGTGCAGCAGGCCAGATTGGAGTCTTTGGTGGTGTGATTCTGGTCCCTGGGCCTTATGTTTAACTCCCCTGCTCTAAGTCTTTACATGAACATCAGATATAACATACCAACAAACCAAACCAAGCACCGTACAGAAACAGGAAACGCTTCAGCTAAAGAGCCCACGTTATTTTTTGTTAGCCATGAGCTCTTCAATAAGCGTCTGAACTCAATAGATTGTGTGGCATAAACCTCACACGTGTTAAAGTGACAGTTTTAGTTAAGCAACAAAAAGTGTAACCGCAAAAAGCTGAAAACCCCCCAAAACACTGACTCTGATTTAGATTGTTTTCCAGCCTCATTGCCGTGACCGCTCATGCTTTTGCATTTATGCTTTTGTCTTGTGTTTTGTAATAGGTCAGTAGGTTTTGTAATTGCGCACACATTATGGAGACTCTTACAGAAATCACCCTGAACTGCTGGGACACAAAGATAACAGCACAAAAAGAGCCACATTTATTAAATGCTGTGACAGCTTTGCGTATTCCTCCCTGTCCTCCTCTCGCCAAAATGTAAGAAACAAACATTTCCTTTTATGAAAGTAGAATTTGCAGACTGTAGATCTGCTGATCGTCTGTCAGTAAAGCCATACTGTGTGATGCGGGACTGCTAACCAACAGCTCCTGCTGCTTTTACAGCACAAACACAGACAGATGTCGGCTGAAGGAGTCGATTAGCATCACTAACTCCAACACTGGGAGTGGAAGCAGGCAACGGGGATTACATTAATGTGATGTCAGACAGTCATAGCCGATCTTCTTCGTAACGCTGCTCATGTTTGATCAATCTAGAAAATTGTATTTGTTTGTTTGTTTTTGGAAAAAATGTAACACAAAAGTAAAAATGTTGGTAACTTTTTATCTGGCTTATTTGATTTATGCGGCAAAATTTCAGCCATGGTGTTTTTTTTCCCCTATAAAATTTCAGAGAGGCCTCTCAGAGCATTCCTGTGGTGTTGATCAGGTCGTAGTCAGACTGTTTCCTCCTTCCTTTTATTTCCTCCGTGTTATTTTCCTTCATTCAACAATCATGCCCATTAAGAGTCCGTAGTTACAGCGCAGTCTCTGACATCACACTGACATCATCACCACCTACATGTCACGAGGAGGAAGCCCGAGTTGAAACCTGTGCGGCCATCGAGTCGCTGGGAGCGGCGCTGATTTTGAAAACTGAGTGTTCTGTATTTGTATTTTTACTGAACTAAAAAAACAAAAAAACAAAATGAATGAAACTATCTGTAAATATGTTTAAAACTGAGACACAGATTCAATAAAGATGTTATGAAAAGTGATCGGAAACCAGGCGCACATTTATTCTTTTGCTTTAACTCGATCATGTTATGATACTTTAAGCAGCAGTTTCTTTTAGAAAGTAAAAAACCATCACAGACATGTTTCACTTTGGTTAAACATAAAGTCTCTTTGTTGACCTCAGAGTTTTGTTAGTCACCCAAGAAATGTTGCTGCTGGGGTGGAAGTTTAAATCCTAAGTTCACATTCTTTGGGCAGTCACGTTGATCTTCTGAGTTGTCCATAAAGTTGAATTTGTTCATTATTTAATAAGGAATACTCTGCTTCTTCAAAGACTCACTGGGCTAATAGAATGAGAAGCTGCTGCACACTATATTAAATACATCTGATTGAATGGATTTCAGTGAATTTTAGTGTCTAGAGCCAAGAACCAGTCACTGAGGGCCAGCTGCTCGACTACAACTATGGAACTTGTAAAGCTGCTAAGATGCTGAAGCATCAGTGTCATTAACATGAACTAATCTACAGTAAATGTGAGTGTGTTTAAAGTGAAGAGTCACTGTGGCAGCGTCCAAGCTGTCCCCTCATACACAGTGAGGGAAATAATTATTTGATCCTCTGCTGAATTTGTAGGTTTGCTCACTGTTTAATGGAGACAGAATATCAACCAGAAATAATGCAGAAAAAACTTAAATGAACATGTGAAATGACCATCTGTTGTCCTCAGCCTGGAGCTCGTGCCTCATGGTAAGTGATTGATAGTACTCTATGGGAGCCAGAATCCTGCCTGGGTTAGGATCAAATACTTATTTCACTCAGTGACATGCAAATCAAATTATATGTGATGTGTTCTTTCTAGATTTTTGTCTAACATTCACGTTCAGAGAAACTTGGGGATATTTGGAAGCAGACTGGAGCATCCACGGATCGAACCACCAACCGTCTGATTAGCAGATGCTCTGTTTTACCCCCGAATAGCAGCCGCCTGTGGCAGAGGGCAATGTTTTTAACCTGTTGTCAACTAATACACTTCACTTTGAATATAGAGATGTAGAAGTGTTTACATCATAGTCATTGGTTTGAGAGAAAGAAGCAAGCAGGTTACATTGTTCACTTATCCAAGTAATAATGAGCCTTCATCATCCCCACAGCCATGTGATCTCTGACTTTTCTTCTAGTGACGATGTGAAGCTCATGTTTGTGGTTTGACTAAAATATCTCAACAACTTCTGCACTGATGCTTTAAAACTACACCTAAAATGCTTTTCTTTTTATATACATGTAGTGCTTAGCACATTTATTAGATCTCCCCTAACGCTCAACTCGTCACAGGCCAAGGGTGTCCAACTCCAGGCCTCAAGAGCCGGTGTCCTGCAGGTGTCCTTGATCCAACACAGCTGTTCTAAATGGCAAACTGACCTCAACATGTCTCGAAGTTCTCCAGAGGTAATGAACTAATCATCTGATTCAGGTGTGTTGACCCAGGGTGAGATCTAAAACCTGCAGGACACCGGCCGTTGAGGCCTGGAGTTGGACACCCCTGAGGTTAATGAGCTCAGTCACTGGTTTCAGGTCATATTAAAGAGAAAACTATATGATGAATGATGAAGAGTCAGCAAGGATTATCCAGGATATGCCTACTGACTAAGGACTTGTCACTCGTCATCAGTAGGCGGTGTGTTTGGGTTAACACTCAGATCTGACCTTTTCTCTTCAAATCCAGAACAAAAACGCTCAGCTCAGGACTTTAAAACCTTTGATTTTATTAACCAAACATCACAGTCGCTGTCTCCATCTTTCATACTGTCTATATTTCAGACATAGTATTAACTAATGGGACACATCAAGGCCCAGTATAAAGCAAAATATACATATAGGTTCAGCTTTGGAAGGGTCATTTCTGTTCCTCTCACATTGGTGATCCCTGAACTATTCCTCTGACACCATCATCAGATCAAAATGTGAATGTAATCAATAGAAAGTCACCAGAAACCTGCAGACCGATGAGACTGTAGTCTCAGCTGCACTTGTTTAGCACGACCTCACGGTGACAAGTACAAACCTGTCCTGTCAGCATAGTGGCACCAACTTTTAGCTCAGATCACCACCTTGCCAAACACACTCTCATACAGCCACTCCTCTTTCTCATCTTCTTTTTTATAATAAGCTCACAATGAAATGTTCAAAAACTGAAAATCAAATCGGTTGTGAAATGAGAAAATGAAATGTTTTACATGAAAAGTCAGATTCAATCATCTCAAAACTCAAGAGGAAAAGCAGAAAGTGAAAGCTTTAACTGGAAGTGGAGAGCAACGCTGTGTTATTTCCTCTTTTCCTTTTCCAATTACCTTTTAGGAATCATATGAAGCAGGCAGTAGTAGTGCATGCCTGACTGGTTGTTACCTGAGTCTGAGGACAAAGAGAAATCAGACCTTTAGTCCTGACTTCCCTGTTGCATTGTTGCATTTCTAAATGACCAGCCACAATAGCAACAACACTCACTTCATCTTGCAAAACTATGAATCTGCTTTTGTAAGTCAAAAAAGGAAGTTGGTACATACAGCACACAGTTGTTACTAACAGAGGATTACAATAAAACCCTGTGCCACACTGCTGAGACAGAAGATCCCTGCACTGCAGACCAAACATCAAAGTGGACTTATTAGCTTTCAACATCCCAGAGCTTGTGTGCATGCTGAACGTGCACAGCAACTCAGACGTGCTTTTTTTGGTTTTTGGTTTCTGTGGCCAACGTCGAGTATGCTTCATCACAGTTACACATCAGATAAACCACTCCCTGTTGATTGACTGTTACTCTGAATTTCCTTGGTACATTGATTCTGTTGCATATTGGCACAAGCCTGCATTCATCCACGTTTGTCCTGGAAAGTTAAATTGTTTATATATTCACACGAAACCAGCGGTTGGGAGTCTAAATGGTTGAGTGGGAATTTCTTCCCTTGTTAAAACAAAGCCAAATACCATAAAGAAGTCAAGTATAATTTCTTTATTCCAACGTGCATAACTTGGAGAAGAGTTTTGTTTGGGTTTTGAAACATCCTCTGTTTTGCTTGTGCAGAAAACTAAATCTTTCTATTGATTTATTGACGGCGTGACATAACAAGCTGCCAAAAGTTTCAGCTGTTTGGAGCTTTTGACAGAAAATTGAACACATCCAATTAGACATAAATGAAAGTTCAAAGCAAAAGAGGGTGAGTGGACAATATTACAGGTTGTGCTTTCCTTAACATTGAATCTGCAGAACTGATCCAGCTCTTATGGCTGCCACTCAGATTCCCCGGTTGGGAGCCTTCCTGAGGAGGTAAAACTGACTATTTGATTGCAACCTTGGGTGGAAATGATATTTTGTGAGTGTTTTCTGAGCTCAAGATAACACGGAGTACAATGCTTCACATTACGTTTGGCTGTTCTTACATGTGGAACAATGACAGCACATACAAACTGTGCAGTCAGATGTGAAAGAGGAGCGCAAACAGTGCACCGGAAAGAAATATTTGAGTGGTTTTTGTCATATTTCAGGCCTTCTCATAGAACAAAATGACTGGGCGTCCATCATCAATTGAGGGAGGCCTCTTCTTTTGCAGCTTCCTAGAGCTAAAACCCAGAACCCATTCTAATGATTGTCAACCGGCATCTTTACTGATACATGCTCAGACGTGAGAGTTACAGGGGATGCCATCAAATGTCGCCTTAGATACGTTTATTCTTACTGTGCCAAGAAATTGCACAAGTGTCTTTTCTGCCATTAAATCTTGCAACACTCTTAGATTGTTCCTTCTGTTAGGCAAAAATCTAAGTCATATCCAAACCCGTGTTATGACACATTTTTAAGGCAGAGGAGCTGGATCTGTTCTAGAAAATTAGTTTGGATTAAAGACAAGTTAACAAGCGTTTTTGAATTCAGGGGGTAGACTGAATGTGTTCTGATTGCAGAACCAACTTTTAATCCCCATGACTCTTTCTGTCCTCCTGATTTTTAAGATAAGGTAATTGCAGAGGTCACCTGGTGGGATACAGCCTCATTGTATTGTCCACATGTAGCAATCAGTCAGAGCCAATCTGTGCAACTCCTCTACATCTCTTGGCAATAGGAGACTTGACTCAAATGGTTGCCAACTGGTTGTATTTGGCTTATATTCCTGTACAACTGCAAGACGGCCACCTGCCTATGTCAGTTAAAGTACTCTCCTGATGCAGCTATGTCAGTATTTGTTGAAGAACTTCTGTTTCAGATCTACAAGGTTCTGGCTGGATTTTCTGTGTATGTAGACAACAAAAGATTTATAATCTTTGCGGATGTATCACAAACAGACTGTTATTGTTACTCAACGATCCGACTCAAGCACAGTTATGTTGCTCGTGCCATTGTCCCCAACGACTGACTTCTCCAATCTGACAACCAACAACCACTTGCCAACCAGTTGGGGAATACAGATTTTTCCCTAATGACTGACAGTTAGCAGTGTATCACTAACCAGTCTGCACTCCTGTGGGACTGAAGCATAATGAGATGAAGGAGAGTTCATAAAGACTCTGGAAAAGAGCACTCCTGTCCTCAGATAATTGCTGTTGTTGATGTGAGTCTGCCACACCTAAACTACAGTTTCCTCATTGGACTACAAAAAGTGCATCTTAAATTCTTTACCCAATGAGTTCTTACTATACTGTTTCATATAGCTTGTATAAATTTTAACCACCAAGGGGAAAAAATGACTTTAGTACCAGTGTTGCATTTTATTAAAACAAAGGGCTCACAGTCTCAACAATGAAATGAATCCTTAACAAATGTTGCTCACCCTGCTGTCCACTCCTGTGTTTTCCCACTGAAGACATAATCCACTTTCAGCATCTCTGACATCTAAGAATTAATGATTATCCTAAAAGCTGGAACACCCAAAATGAGGAAATAACCACTGCAAACCAAGTTACACACCCTTCACTTAACTTTGATCATTGATGAATCATATAGAGCTCAACCCACATTTACAAATGTCGCATTTCATGGCAGATTAGTTTAAAACATGTAAATGGGCTGGTTCTTGTATAGCACTTTTTTAGTCTACCCAAGTGCTTTATACAACATGCCTCATTCACCAGTTTCTTTTGAACATCCACAGTCCAATAGCATGCAGACTGGAGCAGCCAGGCATCGAACCATCAGTGTTCCAGTTAACAGCTAACCTGAGCTACAGCCACCTCAAGCTTTCAGCCTCTGATATTCACAGGCTGTCTCCTAGCCAAATACTAACCAGGCCTGACCCTGCTTAGCTTCTGAGAGCACACAAGATTGGACAATCTACCAACTTACAATGTACAATTTAACCACATTTAAATAGTTCTTTGTACGCCCTGGTATGGCTGTAAACTCTGTAGACATATAAGGATATTTAGATGTTATCAAGTTATGGCATAAGATGCAACAGAAACAAGGACTGACAATGACATTAGAGCTTTTGTTTGTTTTCGTAAGCAAGCAGATTATAGGTGACTTCAAGTTTTGTTGAAGCACCTTTCTGTAGCAGAGAATCCACTGAGCTCTTATCATGGCTGCAACTCAAAAACCTCAGTTAGGAGCCTTCCTGGGGAGGTAAAACTGACTATTTGACTGCAACCTTGGGTGGAAATGATGCATTGTGGGTGTTTTTCTGAGCTCAAGGATACACAGAGTGCACAATGCATCACATTACTCGTGCCTGTTGTTACATGTGCAACAGCACATACAAACCGTGCAGTCAGATGTGAAAGAGGAGCGCAAACAGTGCATAGTAAACAGTTTGTTCGCATGCATTAGCTGACAGCTGCTTTTGACTGTGAGAACTTCAGATGTCCTTACTGTGCCAAGATATTTCACAAATAAGTGTCTTTTTTCTGCCATGAAGTTTCGCAACACTTCCCTGTAACTCCTTTTGTTGTTGTTGTTGTTAAGCTAAATGTGCTTCCTTTTTATGAGCCCAAATCATGCCAAAACCATGGAACCACCAGAGCAGTTTCTAGCTTTGGCAGCTGGCATGTGAATCAACATTGATGTCTGAACTTGTCAAAACCTGACTCGACAATATTTTCAACACCTGTTGCACGTCTGCAGGTGTGTGGTAACAACCTTATGATCCACGCTTTGCTGTTCTTCGACCGTATGGCTGTATGTGTGGGTGTTCAGTGATTAACAGATAACGATTGATGGGACTGACAGTTTCTTTTTAAGTGACGTTCAAATATTTTTAACTTAGAAAATCCCAAAGCTTGTCCACAAGCTGTGTGCATGGAAATCAGTAATCTCAGCACATTTACAGATCTTTGATGAAGAATCCCTAAACATCGTATTGATCATTAATTAGGTTATTTTGCATCAGGTCAGTAACATGACTGGATGTTGGAGTCTGTGTCTACAAATTGTGCACACATTTTTGGTTTCTGAATAAAAAATGTAAAAAGACTTTGAATCTCTCGTCTACACAGCATATAATATCAAAGGATTTTGAATCTGGAGAAAACTGCAAAAAAGGACACCGCTGAAAATCTTTAGACTGTGGGGAACTCCAAGACCTCAAGGGCCGGTGTCCTGCAGGTGTCCTTGATCCAACACAGCTGATCTAAATGGCTAAATTACCTCCTCAACATGTCTTTAAGTTCTCCACAGGCCTGGTGATGAAGTAATCATTTGATTCAGGTGTGCTGACCCATGGGTCAGCACACCTGAATCAAATGATTACTTCCCCTGTTTTAGACCCTGAAATCAGACATGATTGTGTTGTGGAAAATGGTGCATGGGCTCTTCCACAAATCAGTTTGCGGTGCCACCCACAAATGCAGGTCTATCATAGAAAGAGGTCATATGTGACTTCATCTTAAGGGACCTCAGCTCATTTAAAATGGACTGAAGAACAGTAGAAAACTGTTCTGTGGTCAGATAAATCAAAATTTGAAAGTCATTTTTAAAAACATGGATGCAACATCCTCTGAACTAAAGAAGAGAGGAACCATCCAGCTTGTTATCAGCACTCAGTTCAAAAGCCTGCAACTCTGATGATACGGGGGTGCATCAGTATTGGGAGCATGCACATCTGGAAAGGAGCATCAGTGCTGTCAGATACATAGAGCTTTCATACATGCTCCCATCCAGATGACTTTGGGCCATTTTTCTTTTTGCATATTTCAACAACAACGTGCATAACTGCATCTATAACAGTAGCATGACGTTGTAGTAGAAAAGTCCGGGTACTGAACTCACCTGCAGTCCACAGTTTTCACCCAATGAAATCATTTATTTGGCACATCATGAAATGAGGACTTTGACAAGGAGACGCAAGACTGTTGAGCAATCCTTGGGACAGCGTTCCTCTCCCTGAGGTCCAGCAGCGGGTCTCCTCAGATCCCAGACTTTTATGGCCTGAGTGAAGCTGATACTACACAGTGGCAAACATGGCCCTGATCTGTTGCTGCCATTACTTTTTAATGCCGTGGTTCACAAAAACTGAGAAACTTTCCATTTTTTCATATAAATTTAAGACAAGAATCAGATCACTGTAGCAGCACATTGAAATAAATTCACCAGCAGGAAACAGGCACTGTATGTATGACAAACAATGCAAGCAGAGTGCAGTGAGTACTGTGTTAACTGGATGTGACACGTGCAATAAAACAACACGGGCAAGTCAAGATAGTGATGTAAACAAGCATGTAGTTAAGTGTTGCCGGTGGCATTTTGCTGTAATGGAAAATGAACAAACATGACTCATCGCTGCTATTTGCACAGTTTAAATTTCCCGTAGCGCCTCAGCTGGCAGCGCCACAACATTCAAGTGCTTTGCAAAAGAATTGTTTTGCATTCTCGCATTTATCTTTATGATACAGCTGTAAATTATGCGAACAATAACAGAAGAAAGGTTTTTTTAAACACGGGTTATGTGGACTGACTTGCTTTTGGAATCAGCACTCTTGAGAAACAACAGTTGTCAGTTCGCTTTTAGCCCTGAGCTCGGTGCCTAATTCGATGATGATTCTAATGCTCTTCAAACCACATCTTTACTGATGTATGTGAAAGTGTCAGAACCTGTCATCAGGGGTACAGAGGAGGCCATCTAATGTCTTTGTGGCAGAAGAAGTTGATGCTTAAATGTAAAAAAGCTTTCTTTAGCCCTTTTATCATCTAGCTAGCATTTACTACTTTTTGTTTAGCTAGCTCGTGTTGGATTTTGACTTTGCTTTGGATGATAGTTCTGTTGTGGCTCTTCTTCAGTGTCCCTCTGTTGACTGACAGTCTGCTGTAGTAGATTTTTAGCGTTCAGTATCAGTGGCTGCCACGCTCTCTTAAAGGTGAGCTGTTCTTTGTTTTAGCGCTTTTTGTTTTTCCAAAAATGGCTGTAGCTTCTAGTTTCGCTTTATGAAAACATTGCGCTGTCTTAGATTTCGCTCTGAAGTTTGTTTGTGTAGGAACTACACCGGGGCACACCACCATGTCAGCGCAGCACTCGCTTTGCTTTTCTGCCCGTGTGAGCATGAATCAACTTAGAAGAAAAAACCAAAAAGACTAAACTGGCAGCAAGTGAGACAATGTGTCATTCATATGTGGGAGGAGTGGTTGGTGAAAATGGGCCTCTGTCACTTTCATCCCATTAAAAACCAATAATCCATCAGTCTTTGTCATTTACAGCACTGATGATCCAAACAAATGTGCTTTTTCTTTTTTTCAGATGACTCGATGAAAACAATGATGAGTGTAAAAGGACTAAAACAAAGATATGATTTATATAAACATGCATGAGCACAGTTATCAGAGGATGATCTTTAATTTTTTTTTAATGTCACATGTTCCAACTGTTTTCTACTGAATGAGATGAGTAAGGTATAAAAGTCATTTTGTGATTTTGTAGTACACTCAGGAATGAATGTGGTGCCTCAGAAAGTCACCCATTCTAATTAGGATTCAGTGAAATTGTTTATAATAATTTTAAGGTGGAAACCATTTGATGAAGTGATTAGGCTGTTGATTTTATGGGGTTATTGCAGTGTGGCACATTTCAGTTCTGCCCTACCGCATTCACTGTAGCATTGAAGTAGTGAAACACACCCAGATACTAATAATACCTACGCCCTGCTCCAGACAGGGCAGGCTGGAGGTAATTCAGTCAACTGTGAGCGAGCTGACGCCGAGTGTCCATGAGTAATGAAAGACATCATCAGCGGAGCTCTGACACAAATATTGACCACAGAAATGAGTAAACTGAGAGCAGATCCTCTGTTTTAATCCACATATGAATGAGGATTAAAATAGAAGAATGTGGACAGTGACGTTTATCTTGAAAAACAGGAGGGGAAGAAGAGTCATGTAAATCAGTGACATGGTCACATCTCCTTAAAAGAAAAAACTGGATTTTTAGCTTTAGGGACAAAAATATGAATCAGAATCAGTGTTTACTCAGTGAGAGCCTGGAAGACTGATTTACAGGTTTGGGTCCAAACTTTAAATGTCTAGAGGTCCGTCACACCGTTCTCAACAATGTTGCTCAACAGCCTTCAACATGTGAACACAATGCTCCAGAATGCAATCAGCCTGCAGCCTGATTTCAGAAACTCTCTGCAACTCACATTTTAAAACGTCAGCGATTCATTTTTAGTGTGTCTAAAGCTACATACAGATTAGTACTACCATAAAAAGGGATGTAGTAAATGTTTTAGTGCAGGTGGGGGGACTGAACCTACATTATCCAGGGATCACTGTCTCTGTCAAAAGTTAAACGTGGCTTCAGTGTTTGTAAAAACATGAGCTTTCACAGCAACTGCATGAATGAGGAAGTAAAACAGAGTTTTAGCTTCAGGTGCAGCAGGAGATGAGGAGTCACAGAGAACCGAAAGTTTCCTTCATCAGCGTGTCAGTGATCTCAGTTTTCACTAAACCAGGCTGGATTCCCCGGCCTTCAGTCTCTCCTGGCATTAAATCAGACAAGATAAAGTTCAGGTATAACTCGAAATGAGGAACTTATCAAACTATAACAAATTATAACTATAATAAATTGTCATCAGCGTGTTAAGTGCCAAAGAAGAAGCTGTGAAGCCTGCGCATGAAGTGATAAATAGTGATCAAATTCTCTAAAAATAACCAACAATATCATTTGTTTTGGAAAGGTTCAAACGTGTGAGCAGTGTCATCAGCCAGCAAAGCACAACATAGGAGAGCAGTGTTGTTGACCAGCTCAGACATCATGCAGTTTCTAAATGCCTCTGCTCATTCTGGCAGTACGTCATCATAGAGACGTCTTCATGTCGCCAATTATCCACACAGCCATCATCACACCACACAGTTCTACAGACACACAATACTTGTCCAACTGTCCTTGTGCAAAAAATAAAACAAAATCAAATATAGTAGTTTTTCTCGTTTACAAATTAGAGGAGCAAAAATGCTGAAATCCTTTCATTTCACATTAAATGGAGATTTTCCTTCTGCTGTGTCTTCTTAGGAACACTTACTCTTCCAGCCTTTGCAAATCATTGGATTCCATTTTTGTTTACATTTCATACATCTTATTGTTGAAACTGGGATTGTAATTCATAAATCTATGCCTTTATTTGGTCCCATTTTTTACTGTTTGCAGGAACATGCAAATGTCGGCTGTGTTCTTCTTATAAAACACTCAGATTTATTGTGGCACTCTGTGGTTAAACGACTTGTTTTGAATCATAAGACAGGTCAAGAATTGTTTTCAGTAATTTCCTGCTGATGATGATTCTCTGGCTCTTCAGCCGTTAAGGAAACACTCAGCAACCACAAGTTCCTCTGATCAACTGTCTGACGTCTACTAAGCAGGAGGAGGCTATAAAAAGATTTCAGAGGGCAGCAATCACAGCTTGCAGTTTCTACTGACTGAGATGTCATTAAGGAATGGCAGCTAAAGGGAGAAGGCCAAAAAACTGCAGGTCTGCAGTGCAGGGAAGCAAAGCAAACACCCCTTATGACTGCACTGGAGCTGCTTCAAGAGCATGGAGTGTTTTCACTGAACTAATGCGGTCTATGTGAAAAAGTAATGACGAGTAAAATCATTCCTCACACAGATAGTGGTGTCTAAGCTGCAGTCATTCTGAGAACAAGAGCAAAGAAAAGAAGTCATCGAAATCAAAATCTAAAAGTATGTCTAAAGACAAAATTAGCAGCTTTGATGAAAACACCTCCCCAACTCTACTTTGGGTGGGTGGTAGCCAGTGGCACTGAAAACATTAAATATAATAAAAAATATATTAGTAAAATCCAGGAACAAACTTTAGCGTACTGTCAGTCAAGGGAGGAGAACTGAAAAGAGTCAAAACAAAGATACAAATAAAACCCTCGAAATCAATACAATGACTCAAACGCAGTGTTAATGTTGTTTGTAACGAAAACAAGACAATAACTAAATAAAGGTTCGTGGATGACGACAAAAACAATGATGAAATGGACTGAGACTTTCATCCAGGATAAAAAAGAGATGAAAATGTTCTAGAAGACGAGATCCAGTCAGAGTGAATTATGTGCCCGGTTTGCTGTCAAATGTCTTCAAGTAAAAACTAAAATAAGCAATACCCTGTTATTGTAGGGTCTACCTTACAATATAAAGTGATTTGAGGCGACTGATGTTGTCACCTCAAATCACTAATAATAATAGTAATAATAAAAAACATGCTAAATGCTAGATTCACAAACAATGCTTGTCCATCTATTCCATCTTTTATATACAGACTTTGTGTAGTAATACTTCAGATTGTGTGTGTGTGTGTGTGTGTGTGTGTGTAGATACTGTTCAGAGTGTAGTTTCTTGTTATGCTGAGGATAAGATATCTGCAGCACTCTGACATGAAGCTTATGTTATGCTAGTACAACACGTACTGTAGTGTCACAATGTGACATTTCACACTTACAGCATCAGCCACAGTATTCAGTCACCCACAACATGTAGTCATGCCGTCATAGGAAATTTACCACCATGAGTTATATTTCCTGTAACTTTTTTCTTTTCTTTTCTTTTCTTTTCTTTTCTTTTCTTTTCTTTTCTTTTCTTTTCTTTTCACATAAACAAGACTAATTTGGGTCAATACCTTTCTAATCTGCGGGTTTATGTACAGACATGTCTGTAATTTATGTTGGACCTGCAGCAGCTTACAGTGAATGTCTTTAGTTTGTTCCAGCAGGGAGATAATACGGATGACAGAAGGGGAGACGTTGATCATAATCCTGGATGAACTGATTGTAAAAAGAAAACAAAAGGAAGTCAGTGTCTGTGTGATGCTGAGTCAGGAGCACCTGTAAGAAGTCTGAATCAAATTGGCAACAAAAATAGGTCATGATCTCATTACTGGCAGGAAGATATTCTTCCAAAACAAGGCACCGACAGGACCTTTTGTATTTTCATTGATTAAAAATGTCATATGTTATTCATATGATGGACTTTAGTGTTTGGCTTCGTTTGGTTTGAAGTTCTTTGTTGCCTCTTATTGCCTTTTTGGACTGTAATCCTCTTTTGTGTTTTTGTGGTTTAAGCAGAATTCTGTCCAGTGATGTAATAATTTGGGCCTTGTACTACAGCCATTTAAAAAAGAAAGTTTTCTAAGGATTCAGTGCTGTGAAAAATGAAGCATTTCAGTCAGACTGAGATCTGGACTTTGACTGGGACATTGCAGCACTTGGATTCTTTTCTTTTTGAGTCATTCAGTTGTAGATTTCCTGTTGTGCTTGGAATCATTGTTCTGTTGCATGAACTGATTTCAGTCAAGTTTTAGCTATCAGACAGGTGGCCTCACATTGGAATATTTTGGTATACAAATGAGTTAATGGTAAACTCAGTGACTTTAAGGTGATCGGGTCCTATGACCTCAGTCCTCCACCACCTTATGGCTCTGTTGGGATGACGTTTTTGGACATTGTTTCTAGACTGTATTGCCAAATTCTTCTAGACAGAGCAGGCTTCCTCCTGATAACCCTTCCAAATAAGCCATATTAGTTCAGTCTTATTCTGTTTGCACTGTCATGAGCTTTTAACATGCTAACTGAGGCTAATCTGACCTGAAGGCTGGAACATATTGGAAAGATAGCGGCATTGTGTTAACACACAATGCTCCACACCAGCCAACAGCCCAAACTTCTGCTTTTAGAGATGTGCTCATACTGCTCGCAATTAATTGATTAAGTGCAGTTAATTAGCAGCACCTAGCTGCTACTTACCCTCTTAATTCCTGTAGGTGAGTAATGGAGCTCTTAGTTTACTTAGTATACTTAGTTCTCAGTTTGGTTACTTTGTTTACTTAGTCATGTGAAAACTTTCTGTTTATGTAGTTTGATGATACTCAGCTGTCCATTTAGTGTATTTGCTTTAGCACTTGGTTATTTTTAGTCCCATATTTTCCAGGTACATGGTCAATAAACCTGCTTTTCCCGTAAAGAGTGTTGTACAGCCTCCATAAATTTTAAACAGCATATAACAGATGGACACAGCCACTGTAATATCACCCACTGCTTTTGGGCTCTGCGTTTTGCACTCATCAAATCTAAAGTAGAAACTTCTTGGATGGTCACTACACAAACAGTCATATTAATGCCATAAAATGCTCAAAAAGGACCAAACAACAGAAGCATGGCCAGGGTGTCGAGTGGCTTGAGTAAGCATTGCTGAGATCTACCAGACGGCTAGCGGCTGATGCTGCCTGTATCAGTAAAAACAACCCAATCCAATGTGATGAATTCATGAAATATTTACAAAGCCCAATACTGTTTTTTAAGCTGGGAACAGATCTCTGCCTCTGTCATCCAGACAGACTATTGTTCTAAGTGCTGGTAACACTGCATTGAGACCATTAAAAGTTCTCCTGCCTTTCTTTTTGTCGTGTCCTCTTTGCCAATTTCATCCCGAGCCAGTCTCTCTGCTGTTGTTTCAATATACAAATGTTCTCTTAGATAGATGGGCTTTGGCCTCAGGAAAGTGATGTTACAACTCTGAAGAGATTTCTTTGTCCTATAAAACGGACCAAAACAACTAAACTGCCCAAGATGTTTCTTAGCCGGCTCTAACATATTCCACTTAACAGTCAATTTCTTTTGTCCTTAGACGCCAAGGATCATTCAGATGTCTTTCCACAGCTGTATCACTCCTAAAATATGTTTTATTATTCTCTCTTGCATGCAATAAATATCTGGAAGTGACTTTTTGGGGTAAAATAAATCAATTTCATGGCGATTAGGAAGAAAGAAAGACTGTTTCTTTTCATCTGCAGAAAGACATCTGAGTGCAGAAAACATTCATGGAGAACATGTTGGCTTTAAGATGAACACTGATCCTGTAATAATGGACACATAGGGAGGGCAGAGGAAGTCCAGTGCGTTTATGGCCAGACTGAGTCATTCAGAAAAGGTTAGCGCATGTTTACGTCAGTGGACATCGTGGAACCTTTAATGGCACTCTCGTGTGACAGCTTGTTTGCTTGCACGGGTGCAATATGTGCACAAAGGTACATGCAAATGAACTGTGTTGTGTCTCTGTGTGTTTAATGTGTTAATGGCCAATGCTGCTTAACCACCCAAGGACTGGACACACTGAGTCACCTCTCAGATGGCACAGCACCTAAGACTCATGGGTAGGTGGATACACATATAAGTGACTTAGGTAGTCTAGTCAGAGAAAGTGCAGACCTCTGTCCCTTCAGAGATGTTCTATTCAAGCTGCCTATGTATGCAGCTCCATTCATGCTGCATATTTTCATATTCAGGAGGCAGATGGCTTGGCATAAACAGCTGAAATAACAGGAGCGATGCTCAGATGTTTTGTTCTGTCAGCACAGGGCTTTGCATTTACAACAGAAACACAGCAGCGAACACAAACTGCTTGGTGAGGAACGTCCAGAGGAGGGCTGTTTTTGCAGTGCTCGAGATATTTAGAAAAGCAAGCAAGTTCTGAGAATCCAGAGAGAGCGCACAAAGAGTTAGTTAATTTGTGTTTATAGCTCAAGTTTATACTCCATTGCTGTTGTTTGATGTAGCTCGTCTTAGGAGGGCATAGGAAATAAGAAATAATCTATCACAAATAAATACCAAATGACTTTGACATTGGTTGAAATCCTGTTGTTTAAATTATTTAAACTGCAGCTCGAACTCTGTAATCATATCTTATGAAACTTGGCTGCTCTGTAATAATACAGTGGAGGAAATAATTATTTGATCCTATGCTCATGTTTTGTGGCAGTTTTGTTTTAATAGAGAGTTTTGATGTAAATAGACAGAATATCAACCAAATATCCAGAAAAAACACCAAAGTGAGGAATTGACTTGTATTTCATGGAGTGAAGTACGTGTTTGATTCCCAAGCCAAACATAACTTAGTACTTGGTGGGAAAATCCTTGTTGGCAATCACAGCAGGAGGATATATTTGTAGTTGGTCACCAGCCTTGTGGACATTATAGTCCACTGCTCTTTACACAAACTCTCTAAATCCTTTAGGTTTCTTGACTGACGCTTGGCAGCTCGAAGCTTCGGCTCCCTCCACAGAATTTCTATAGGACTGAAGTCTGGAGACTAACTAAACCACTCCATGACCTTCTCCATGTGCTTCTTCTTTAGGCACTCCTATGTTGCCTCGATGATATGTTGTGGGTCATTGTCATACTGGAAGACCCATCTATGAGCCATCGTCAGTGTTCTGGCTGAGGGAAGGAAGTTCTCGTCCAAGGTTTTATGGTACATGACCCTGTCCATCGGCCACTCGAACAAGCCAAAGCATAATGTTTCCACCTCCATGCTTGACAGGCGTGGTGTTCTTTGGGTCATATTCCGCATTTCCTTTTTTGGAAAGGTCAAGTTGATGCAAGAGAGCTGTTGATGCAAGTTGATGCAAGTTGATGCAAAAGAGCTCGACTGTGGTTGCATCTGACTGCAGCACTTTCTCCCGAGGCTTCTCTGAATCATTTAGATGTTCAGTGGCGAACAGGCCTGTACATGTGCCTTCTTAAGCAGGGGGACCTTGTGGGCGCTCCAAGATTTCAGCCAATTACAGTGTAATGTAATACCAGTGGTGTTCTTGGTGACTGTGCTCCCACTTGTGGTCTGATCCACCAAGTACCTCATGATCATCCTCACCTGGTGAGGCAAGATCTTGCATGGAGCTCCAGACCGACATTTAGTTGATGTTCTGTCTCTACTATTCCCACCTGTTGTATACTAGGTGCAGTGAAGCTCAGGATTCAACCACAAGGAACTGGGAGCTAACAAAACAAAGTCTGCTATTAAGTTCTAGAAGAACCATATCTGACATCCTTTGTTTTCAGTTCACTTTACCAAGTAAAGGAGTTAGAAATGTGTTACTTTACATTCATTATTTGAGTAAATGTTATTAAATTAACTCATAATATATAGTTCTTTTTACAGTACTCCTCTGAGAAGGACAGCACTGCTTTTCCCCAACTGTAATTGATCGCTGTTGTTCTGAGAAATTACCTGGGTCCCAACACACAGCTCATTCGGCCCCCTTTTAGACCACTGAATGTGCCATGTGGCCCATTTGTAGCTTAGAGATTAAAGTAACTCAATCTTCTAGATCTAACCTCGCACAATAATAGCAGTACTACCTGTGCCCTCCTAAAACGAATGTAAACGATATGTTGGTGGACGTGTAAACCAGACGTGCCGAGAACATGAAACACAATGTACTCGGAACATTAACGCGTTTGTTTAATTGAAGCAGATGTTTCTGCCTGGTCTTTAAAACCCCGGTGACCCCGTGTTAAATTTCAGCTGCACTAATCAATATTGGACATTAACAATGTATCAAGTGACTGCTTGTCATGAAAGCTCTTTAAATGTCCCTTTTTTTCAGCATTGCTGGGCAATAACATTCAACATTTTACATAACCTGTTATGAAACAACTTATTGCTATCATGTTTGTTTTTCTATAAGTCCATAGAGTCTCACTTGTATGTTTAGAGCCTGTCGAATTGCTTAAATCTTTTATAGTAGCATAAAATTTATCACTGCAGTGAAACCAGTTTGTGTGCACTTTGAATCTTCAAGCTGTTAAAGCGAACAACACTGATCAGATCACATGACCACTGGATTCCAGGCAAGGTGAGAGATGACGCGTAAGAGTTATTACAGGAAATCCAGCCTTGGTGCTGTCTTTCACTGCGACCTGGTAATAACACAGAGCGCAGTCTATTTCCTGCATAGCTGTGTCTTTGTGTTACAGAGTATTTGAGGAGTGGTTCTTCAGAGACACATAATGAGTAGCTCAACACGCTGTCATTTCTGTGTTGGTACTTTCCTGTCAGCAGCGGCTAACCACCTAGCTCATCTTCAGTCTTAGTGCCTAGTTATCTTTGTGTCGTCTGTATCCAGACTCCCACTGTCTGTCATTATAGATCCTCAAATTAAACAAAAACATTTCTGGAGTAAACCTCCGGGTGGTTTTCATCTTAAGTAGGTTGTCTGATGAGGATTTGTGTTGTCTGCTTCCACCCCAGTATGGCTAAGGTTAATGGACTTTTAAAGGACTCGGCAACATCTCTTCTAGGTCAGGATAATAACGAGCCTCATCGTGAACTACTTTGTTGTGAGAAAGCCTCAGTGAAACCTGTCGGCACCATCTTCTGTGGACTATAATTGTGATTTTTATCTTTTGAATGAAAGGACTCTCTGCTCTTAAGATGTTCATTTCCACGCTTTAAGCATTACCGTTTTGTGGAAGAGATTCAGGCATTTATAAAGCCCAGTCTACCTGCATGACCCCATACAACCACCTGCCAGTCAGCCCTGTACTGTGTAGTATAGTTGGCTGCTGAAAGTTTGCACAAGCCTTCATTAAAAACCAATTTTTGTATTAAATAAAAAGTAATTTTGTAGATGACAGCGACTGTGACTTTCCATTTACCAGATTCTTGTGCATCCTTCAAATCTAACCGGATGCATATCATGCATATGTGCATGGTCATTATACTCCGCTACAGTGGAAAATAATAATAATCCAACCTTTTGGGTCTTTGGCCTTTACAGTAAATTTACAGTAATAATTTCTACACAAGGTCTGACATTTTTTGATATTTTTAAAACAGTTTTTATTTCCTAAAATGGAAGTGTATGTGCCATCAGTACTGCTCTGATTGTTACACTGCTGAACATGTGGATTTTATTACTCGCAGAATAAGTTTCTATACAGTTTACAAACTGCTCACAAACTGTTACAGTTTTGGGAAGAGTCGCTACAGTATCCTTTTGACAGCTGTGGAAGAGCTGTGCAGTGCGTGCGTGTGTGTGTGTGTGTGTGTGTGTGTGTGTGTGTGTGAGAGAGAGAGAGAGACTGGCCTTCACAGAGACCTGAGATCATTTACAAGCTTCTCCTGTGTAGTTCTTACTTGATCAGTCTCACCCCATAAGACAAGATCTTCCATGGTCATTTTATATTTCTCCCATTTCTGAATGATCGCACCTTCTCACCAAGCTTCTCGCTGATGATCTTGTATCTCATTCCAGTCTTGTGCAGGTCTACAGTATTGTCCCTGATATCCTTTGGCAGCCCTTGAGTCTTCCACATGGTGGTGTTGACGCTGGAATGTAAGAACCTGGTTTGGGACAAGCGTGCTTTATACGATATTTATGAGATAAAGAGTATCTGTAACTGATTAACTGTTAGATTACAATCAATCAATCAATCAATCAATCAATTAGTGTGTCACATGGGCACACAGCCAATCTGTGGGAGCCATAATTCTGGCTGGTTTGTAGGGGACTTTACTCAATGACATATCAATCAATTTATAACTTTTATGTAATGTGTTTTTGTTGTTGTTTTTTTTAATCTTTGGTTGATATTCTGTCTCCATAAATATGAAATTACCACAAGACCTAGAGACTGTTCATTTACAGTATATGTAAATGTATATGTGGCAGTTTAATCCTGTCCAATTTCTCTGAAAGTGAGTGTGTTGATGAGACCATGACCTTATCTTGTGACAGAACTGGAAAAAATGCCTACAGCCAGCTCATGCAGGCTTGAGGAAAGCTGAGACCAGTCACGTTCAAGCTTTCATAGCAAAAATCTAATCTTCACAATTTTAGAGGTGTATTTCTTTAGGTGTGACACCAGCAGAGGCTACTTTTTATTTAGGTAAACTTTTCTGTGCTCTCCAGAATTTAAATCATTATTTACAAAAATGCTTATCTATAAAAGCTAGTTTCTACAATCTAAGAAGCATAGACTGTACACAAAAGATGGCACAACAAGTATGGTGCAGTAAGGACTCTGAAGGGTTCTTCACACTTGTGTGAATGTAAGAGAGAATCAATCACATGGTAACATTAGCTAAGCACTGTGCTAGTAATTAATATATTCATACCATCTATTTATAGTTATAAAAAACTGCAGTTAAAATAAAGATTATCTGATGTTCAGAGTCTTCAGCTTAAGGAAGAGTGTGGTTGGTTGCACCCAGTCACACAACATTTGGTTTTCTTTCCTCATAGCTGAGAAAACACATTAAGTAGCTGCAAGCCAGGTATTATATCAGTGTACTGACCAGACAAGTAGGCAAACAGGTCTACAAAGACATGCAAATAGTACATTACAGACATTCTAGCAGCGTTTGTGTGTGAAAGAACAACTCTGTCGGGTGCGTTTCTGTGCCTTTTGTAACTCTGTAGAGCCTTCACATGGATAAACAACTTGTATAATAGACCAAAGGAAAGGAAAAATGATAGGGGCCCTTTATAGTCACTTGGTGTGTGTTTTCTTTTTAGTACAGTCCTCTGAGAGAACGCCAGAAAGTCCGTTTTTATTGAAGTGCACAAGTTCACTTACATCCATTAACATTCTTCCCTCAATAGATGAACAAACGTTTTGTTACAATACCATGAGTGATCACCTGAAACAAACACTGGCAGTAGCTGCGCGATGAGCAGCTCTGTATGCGTTCAAGCTATCGGCTCACTCATGTCAGCTAAGCTTTAAAGGTCAAAGTTCTGAACACACCCAGACTACTCACCAGCCGCCTGAGGCCTTGTGGTTTCATCAGGGACAGACAATTCTGCATGACGTCAGGACCAAAACTGTAGGCAGACACACAGTGTAGCAGATCTTTGACTGACACATAGATAACTGACATATACTATATATGCAAATCATTTGATAAGGAGTCCTTTATTGTTTTATTTGTTTTTACTATTTTCAAAGATGAGAAAGAAACTGAAAATATAGTCTTATAACTATTTCTAAACCATACCAAAACAGTGTAAAGGTGCTTCAGTTACCAATAAGGCATATGATCAAATGTTATCTTACTGATTAACTGAAAAAATTTCCAGGATCCGATTAATTTGAGTCTAATAATTTGTTGATGAGCAGAATGGAGTAAAAAAAACCACACAAATGGTAGCACTTTATATGACTTCCCCCGGTGTACTTCCCCCTGAAATTAAATGGAATTTCAGTGTATTTTATTTGAATTTATAACTTAATTATATTTATTTACACATACTTAGAGGTAGGTACCCTAGAGTAAGGGGAATACATCAGGTTTTACAGGAAAAAAGAAATAGTTATACTGTCAGTAAGTTTAAATGCTTAGTAATAAATCGTGATTTGTTAGGCAAGAAAATAATCCACTCCAAAATTGGACCTGTGCCCCAAAAAGTACAGCATATTTACACAAGATATGGAAATATTGTTTGTTTTTCTGGAAAATTATCAGGAAATTACACATTAATTAAAATTACCTATGTCGTATTTAACATTGCATAGAGTCTAATTTTTGTCTCCTTTCCAGCACAATACACAGAAATCAGGCACTATTTGCGATTACTTTCCCACTACTTAAAACTACTTACAATGTAATTATTTCTTCTTTCCTGTAACATACAACTTCTTGTGCCCTACTTAATATTACTTTTACAGTACTTGAAATTGCTTATGTAATAAATTGTATCTTCCAGTTAAATACCCAAAGTCGTTAAATATTTAGAATTACTCACTTTCACACTACTTAAAATTACATACAGGTTTTTTTTTCATGTAAAAACCCAAATTGTTACCTCCCTATTGTACTGTAACTACCTGTAAGTATGTGTAGGTAAATACATTGTAACTTTAAATAAAATAGAGTGAAATTCAATTTAACCCTTTCATGCATGAATTATGACAACCTCAATCAGGAATTTTTTCTTAATTATTCACTTCATTTTCTTTAAACATGCATTATTCAAAGAGTTATTTACAAGTCCACTTAGGTGGACAACATACATTTTGACTTATGAATTTGGTATGGAGTGACACATCAGTGTCCATTGTAGTGGTTTATGTGCAAGTATACCATCAACACTGACACAAATACAAGAAAACAGGCTTTGAATAGCTGTCCACAGAAGTGACCACTATGCGTGAAAGGTTTAATTACAGGAGAAATACACCCTTAGTTGCAAGCGGTATTATAAAGTGTTACCAACACAGTATTGAGTTATTTATTCTTTCATTTATTATTGTATTAAACATATTCTTATTACTCTTTTTTTCAAGTAGTGTGACTGTTTGTTTGTCTCTATACACCAGGTTCAACAGTGCTTCCAAATGTTTTGTATGCTTGTGCTTACATAACAATAAGGGTCGTCTTATCTTATCTTATCTTATCTTAACTTATATTATCACATCTTATCTTATCTTATCCTGTCTTATCCTATCTTATCTTATCTTATCTTATCTTATCTTATAAAGTTAAATTCAAACCCAAGTGATTCTGAGACATTATCTTGTGTTCTTGAAAATTCATAGGGTTGTTTTTTAAACATTTTCTTTTTTACAAACACTGATAACCAACATTATAGCTGCAGCCTGTCAGTTTTACTGCCCAATTGCCCCAAAACAAGTTCCTTTTTCATCTATGTGATCTTTGTGATCATCACATAAAATGGGAAAGTAACCCCCCCATCCTTATCAGCTTACAGTCTTCCCTTTGTTCGCTTAAATGAAACATCATTTAAAAAAAACTGTATTAAAGTGAAATCTGAAAATGACATCAAAGTTTCTGTCATCACAAGTTAGAATTAAGAAAAAAGTCTTAAATGAGAAGCTAAGGCAGGCAGGAGGAGGGAATCCCCTTGCTGATCGGCTAGTTTCCTATCAGTGTTCCTGATGCTGACTCACTGACGCTGGTGTACAGCCTGGCTCCCTTAGGGGCTCCACGCTACCCACAATCCACAACCACGCAGCTGACACAGCTTAAGCTTCACACTGCTGATCGGTGGTTTCATCTCACCTCCCGGTCTTATCATCGTGGACGACACAGAGGAAAGGAAATGGTTCTTACTCGTGAAACCGAATCTTAAGTCACCTATTCCCTGACTCATTCACTGATGTGTTTGTGTGTAAGGGTGAGCAATGTGGAAGGGGATTCATTTTTGACACGAGGAAAATAAATCTCACATCAGTTTAGAACTTTTTTTATATAATGATGTTGAATGGGGATGTAATTAGTTTTGTATACTGCACTTTTCACTTTGTTCAGTTTGCAATTTTCTCCCTTTTTTGTCATGGATTTTGCTGCGATTCCTTAATAAATTGCTTTATTTTTTGTCTTTAAGTCTGTTCATTTTTATGTGTTCTCATTCAGGATACAGTTGTCTTTTCAGTCCTCTCACAGCGTCAGGGGGATTCTGCAGTTTATTTCTAAAGAATCATTAACAATAATTCATCTTTGAGAGTGAGCGAAAAGCTTTCTTGTGAATACTTAGCATGAAATTCTTGTGAGGTTTCTTCCACAGAAATCTATGAGGTAGGTTCAGCAGCTGGCGAAAATATCTACCAGACACTACATAGTCCGAAGAACTGTGTCGTGCCAGTGTGTTTCAGTGGATAGTACTTTGTCTATATAAAACAGGCTTGTCTTCAGGGGGTTAGTGGTTTGATTGCTGTCTTTTAAATGGTGGCTGTGTGTGTCTCCCAGGCAGTGGGTTATGTGGAGGCGTGTGCGTGACAGCCAACTTCGTATCTCATATTTCGAACTTTGAATGCTTACAGAACAGCTTTTTGGAAGTGTATGTAACTGTGTGGGAGGGGATTCATTTTTGAAATCCCACATCAGTTTAGAAGTTTTATTTATAATGATGTTGAATGGGGATGTCATTAGTTTTGTATACTGTACTTTTCACTTTGTTCGGTTTGCAATTTTTTCACTTTTTTTTGTTATTGATTTTGCTGCAAATCCTTAATAAATTCAGACTCAATCAGAATCAGAACACTTTAATAGTCCCTAAGGAAATTATGTAATTGTTTCATTTTGTTCTTTAAGTCTGTTCATTATTATGTGTTCTCATTCAGAATACACTGGTCTTTTCAATCCTGTCACAGCATCAGGGGGATTCTGCAGGTTCTTTCTAAAGAATCATTAACAATAATTCATCTTTGAGAGAGAGAGAAAACCTTTCTTGGGGATACTTAGCATGCAGATGTGGTGATTATCAATGTAGGTGTGATCTAAAGAGGATTTTTAAGTTTGTGTTCGGGTGAAATTCTAGTGAGGTTTCTTCCATAGAAATCTATGAGGTAGGTTCAGCAGCTGGGGAAAGTATCGGCCAGCATTGCTTCCTGTATAACTTCCTGTATTGCTGTTAACAGTTAGTAGAAGGCCAAGTATTTTGGCCACTTATCTATTAAACAACACACTTTTCTTCAAGACATACAGAAGATTAACTGTACTCAGCCACTGCAACTGACCACTGGTTACTGTTTGACAGATTTAGACATATATTTGTTCTGGTGTAAGATGATCAGACTAAGCCCATGAAATTTGTGAATTGATTGGTCACTAGTAATTGCAGAAGAGGATTTGAACTAGACTGATGGAAAAATCATTGATCAGTATGCTTTTTTTGTTTTATTTTGTTTTTTTGTTTTTTAAATCTTTCTGAATATGTTGTTAGTCAGAGGCAGCTTTTAGTTCATGAGGATCACCAATCTAAATCCAAGGCAGGACCCTTCTGTGACCCTCCCTGTGCTTGTGCGGGTTTATAGGAGCTCCAGTTTACTCCACTATCATGAACCATGGCAAGCTAATGCTAACTGATTCAGCTCAGGACAGTCTTGCAGAAGAGATTCCTAATATTAAGAGTCTGGTTTCCTGGTGAAAGATTATTAAGAAAAAAAAATCAAATACCCTCTAATTCAGAACAAGATTAAGAGTTTTCGTTTAAGCATTTTTACAGAGATTTAAGGACTTTGAGACTGCTTTTGTTTGACCTCTGAGTTGTATTCTATTACTCAGATACAGGGGTATTTCCAGGATTATTAATTTATGAATTTATTGATTTAAGTGGAGAAGAAGAATAAGGCTGGGGGTGTCCACAGGAACTTGGAATATCTAATGAGGAATAAATAGATTGTGAAAAACACTAGGCACAATTTTCTGGTTTCAGTGGAGCCCTATGTCATCATAGAGGTGGTGTTACATGAAAAGTGACACTAAGAAGTCCTTAAAGATAGTTTTGTTTAAATGACTATTTAGTGAAATTGGTGAAATTAGTATTTAGGCCTTTTATTTAAGTAATAGAACAAGTGTTTTAAGCTCAAACGATACTTACAGCTGAAGGAGATTTTAATTAGTTACAAACTGATAGGTAGTTTTATAATATTAACAATAAAAAATAATAAGTCACTGGAGGTTTAAAGATTATGGACTACAAAGTGCAATAATTGCACATAAAATAGAGTGGAGTGGAAGTACAAAGGTGTAAAAATAAAGTATAAGTACATTTACCCTGTACTTCAGCGACTACATATCCATATTCTAGCTCATTCAATGGCTTTGAGAATAGCTGCATTCTTAGTACTTTTATCAAATGTCAGTGGTGATAATTACTTTTTTTTTTTTAAACAAACGGTTAAGTACTAGCAATGCAATATTATACGCAGGACAAATATTTTGGGTCAGATTTACTGTGAAAACACACATACACATAAATGGTAATAATTAACAGCAGCTATCTCTGATACATAGATGGTAGTTTTAGCTTCCCTGTTTTAAATAAATATGTATCCATATATATGAATCTTTTTTTCTGAAGTAACACAAATTATGAGTGGAATTTATTATGACAGTCGAAATATCAGCAAATATCAGCAAAGTGAAATGAAATGAAATTATGAAATCTTTGCCTACCAACAGTTAAATGCTACTCTTAAACTAGACGCTCCTGGTTACTTGGCAACGCATAAACCTCATTGGCCAATCAGATACTTAGCTAGGCGCATTGGTACAATCTGACGCGGCCATTCTAAGATTATGTGATCTGCAGACGATGAAAACTAAGTTTTTTGGTAAATATTTAAAGTTAGTATTTTATTTTAACTATCCTCGCTGTATTGCTCACATTGTACTTTCTAAGTGTAAATGGCAAACTACATAGTCCGAGGAACTGTGTCGTGCCACGGCGGTGCATGTGTTTCGGAAAGGTAGTACTTCGGCTATATAACAGGCGTGTCTTCAGTGGCTTTGGTGGTTCAAACGCTGTCTTTTAAACGGCGACTGTGTCTCTCTCTCGGGCAGTGGATTATGTGGAGGCGTGTGCGTGACAGCCAACTTTACATCTCACATTTCGGGCTTTGAATGCTTACAGAACAGCCTTTTGGAAGTGTATGTATCTTTTAACACCCTCTTCAGTTTCTTACGCAAATCTGTGTTTTATTTTCGTAGTTGGGGAAAATAGTGCGTTTGATAAGTATGAATTGCTAAATTTAAAGTTTGCCGTGCTGTAGCCACGGTTCAAAAACGTGTCGCCGGTTGCGCTATTTTAACGTGAGACGTAGATACCTAAAAGTGTGTTGCTTGAGGATATTCCAACTTTGCATAACCGCTGAATTTACAAAGGGTTTTATGACCATATGGCTCGACACTAAGTTAACCGTAATACTATCTTGCTAGTGTAGTGATAAAGCATTCTTATCGTCAGTTTCAGAGCAGAGTTTGGTACGCGTTTTAAATGCTGTTAGCACTGAGCCTTATTTGCTGTACATAGAGTAAAAGTTGGTTTTGACCTCCGCACGGCTAAATTGACAAGTCAGCTGGAATAAATAACTGTTGTTTAAAATTTTGCCCAACGTGTGTCGCGGCGACTTTTGTCGCTCCACGTAGTGGTGAATAACTAGTAGTAGTACCGGTTGTTTATTCGGGAGACCCCCGGCTTTACTGGACTTGAAGCTAGCTCGGTGTTTGTCTCTCAGCGGTTCTGGAATAAAAGGCAGGCTTGCGCAGTGAGCTGTTCTAGAAACCTCACGGGCTCTGTCCTTTTACTGTGTGTCGCGTGCAGGTTGTCTCATGCTCGCGCTCTCCTGTGCTCGTGCTGAACGCTCCTGTTGCTGCTCCTGTTTCACGGCAAGAAAATGGTTCTTAATTACATTTAACTGCGTCCCCCCCCCCCCTTTTTAGACACACATTACTACAGCTAGACCAAATTTGGTAAAATTAAGAAACAGTAATTTTGTTTCTTTTAAAGAATATTGGCTAATATTGTCACATGGTAGACTTTATTTGGTATGTGTCACACTTGAGGGCTGTCACTAACATTTTTGTTTTTTCTGTCCTGCCTCCTTAGTCAATCTAAACTTTTTGAGAAGATGGATAACAAGGAGGTATCAAACAGTTGTCCCTTCAGCGACTTGACTTGGGAGCAGGTGAGCCGGCTCAATGAAGTTCTGACTGAGGTCGTGCCCATTCATGGACGGGGGCACTTTCCTACTTTGGAGGTGCAGCTGAATGATATTGTGGCTCGGGTGCGCTCCCGCCTTGAGCTCAGCGGCATTAAGGTGAAGGACGTACGGCTTAATGGCTCCACAGCCAGCCATGTGCTGGTGCAAGATATTGGCTGGAGCTACAAGGACCTGGACGTTATCTTCAGGGTGGACTTGCCACACGAGGCTGAGTTCAAGCTCATCAAGGATGTTGTGCTTGGTACCCTGCTGGACTTCCTGCCTGAGGGTGTGAACAAAGAGAAAATTACACCAATGACCCTCAAAGAGGCCTACGTGCAGAAGCTTGTCAAGGTGAACACAGAGCAGGACCGCTGGAGCCTCATCTCCCTCTCCAACAATAATGGCCGTAATGTGGAGCTGAAGTTTGTGGACTCAATACGTCGGCAGTTTGAGTTCAGTGTCGACTCTTTTCAGATTGTGCTGGACTCCATGCTCTCCTTCTATGAGGTGGAGCAGGCGCCCATGTCAGAGGCCTTTCACCCCACTGTTAGTGGGGAAAGCATGTATGGAGACTTCAACACTGCGCTGAGCCACCTGCGAAACAAGCTCATTGCCACCAAGCGGCCTGAGGAGATCCGAGGCGGTGGCCTGCTGAAGTACTGCAACCTGTTGGTGAGGGACTTCCAGCCCGCCAGCGAGGAGGAATTCAAGGGCCTGGAGCGATATATGTGCTCACGCTTCTTCATTGACTTTCCTGACATAGGAGAGCAGCAGCGTAAGGTGGAATCCTACCTCCAGAGCCACTTTGTTGGCGAGGAGAAGAGCAAGTACGACTACCTCACGATTCTCCGGCGAGTGGTTAACGAGAGCACGGTGTGCCTCATGGGTCACGAGCGGCGGCAGACCCTCCACCTCATCTCGCTGATGGCCCTCCAAGTCCTGGCGGAGCAGAACGCGATCCCCGACGCGTCCTGCGTCACCTGCTATTACCAGCCAGCGCCTTACGTCCGAGACCACAACTTCAGCAACTACTATGTGGCCAACCAGAACATTCCAACATGGCTGCCGTGTAACTGACGAGACAAACAACTTGGGATGAGCAAGATGGCGTCGCTACTGCTGCTGCATTTGAGAAGAGAAGGAATGAATTTAAAAAAAAAAAAAAAAAAAAAAAAAACATTAAAAAAAAATGTTGGGCAATAAATAATTTGTTCCTCTCAAGGCACAATTATATTTAAGTGGACAAGCGTTTTGCTTTTGTTTTCTCATTCCTTTACGACAGAGGTGTCTAGGTCATTGAATCGAAAGTGATATTTTTAAGTGTTTCGAATTTTTTTTTTTTTTTTTTTTTTTTTCTCTCCTCATGTTTGGTTGTTTCACTGTTTATCAATCCCATTCTTAATGGAGTTGCATTTTGTGCCTTAACCTCCAAGTTTACCCCATCAGTAATTTAAGTATGGGCTGTGATTTGGAGAAGGGAAAGAGGAGCTAATGCCGTAGCCTTACATTTGGTTTTCATCTTGATTTAAAAAAAAGAAAAAGGTTAGGAAAAAAAAGTTGGAAAAAATGCATAAAATATTGAAAAATAGTATTATTGTATTATTGGGGAAAGAGTAATAATAGCTGACTGCCAAAAAAGGGGAAAAAAAAAAAAAAAGCTCATCACCGGTGTTAAAGTTTACTGTGGAGGGAGAAAAGGTGGTACACTAATATCCTGTCAGAAATCAGTGGGAAGCGAGGAGTCGATTTGTTTTAATTCATTTTGACATGTAAATATTTCTGAGACATTTGTGCCAGCGGTGCCTGTGATTTGTAAATGATGCAAACGAGGAAAAAAAAAATGTATATTTTTTTTTTTTTATCTTTCCACTGTGAATTTCAACATAGGATTGGATTGGCTCCCCTCCCTCCCCCCCTTTACCTTGTTTCCTCAGCCTTGTACCTTTCAGTCGAGACTGGCTTCGAGTGGAACTCTCAGACAGTGTAGGCCTCAAATACGTGACCTCACTGCTTTCCCTGTTGTTTTTTTTTTTTTTTTTTTAAGTCTGAAAGCCTTGCCATTGACCTCCACATGCCATGGCCCCTGGGTTATTGTGGGAGGCAAATGGACAGGACTGAGCCTGGTAGGGGGTTTAGAGAATGTGCTTGGCTGGGAGTCCCAGAGTGACAGGCTAGTTGTCTCTTCCCTTAAAAGGAGCAGCACATGGAGGGGCCCGAAGGGTTGTCCCTCACAGCTACTGCATGCTCGACAGCAGCCCTGAAATGGGAGCCACCTCTGACGCAGCTCGGTGCCTCTCCAATTACTCTTCGTCTATAATTATCATCTTTCTCTTTTTTTGTGCTGGGGTTAGCTACCATTGAAGCAGGGAGCTGGAGCTTGGTTGTGTGATCTGCAGCAGCCCTGCCACCTTACATATGTGGCAGCTGAATCACTTCCTGTCCTCCTCATCTGTCGCCTGATGGGACACGGAGCGTTTTGAACCCCTTTTGTGGTCATGGGGAGGGCAGACCACATGCCTGCTAGTGGGATACCATTCCCCCTTTCAGACCTGGAATTCCATCAATGTGGAAGCTACGCCCAAAACTGCAGCAGAGATGAAGTCGCCGCTCCAAACCAATGAATTTCTATTTGTAGCCAAGCCTAATATTAGCTGTTAATTTTTGAACACCTGAACACACTAATGACCTAAGCTGGGAGTATTTCTGGCCACCACTGCTCCTGTTGGTTTTCCTGACATCACAGCAGCCAAGTTTGAGAGCGTTTCCTCATGAACTTGTTCTCCCAAATGGCCTTAGTTTCTCAGAAGTTCGTCTCCCTGTATTGCTGCTGCTGATCTCACTGTGGCTTGTGTTGGTGCGAGATAACCGCAGACCTCTTATCTGGTTGGCTCACAATGTCAGGGTTGATGGAACAATTGAGGGAGATCAGTTTGGTCTGGCTGCAGGTCACATTTGAGGGGCAGGTTGTGCTGTGTCAGCTTAGCTGCAGCGTGTTTTTGTATTTCCCTTTTTTTTTTTTTTTTTTTTTTTTTAATTTCTTTTAAGAACATGCTCTTGGACCAAAAGTCTGCTTTACAACCAGCAACTGAAGCACTCAAGTGCCTGTCACTCTGTGGAGAGTTGATCTTTTTAAAAGGTTTTTTTTAATGGTGGTCATAAAGGGGGAAAGGTTAGCAAAAGTTTTCTTTCAGCCTGTGAAGCTTTGATATAAAACTGTCTGTATTAGATACAAGTTTATAAGGTGAATGCACATATTTTTGGTTGAGGAGCAAACTACTTTTGGTTTGACTTTAAAATTTGAGGGGTTTTTTCCTATTAAGATTATTTTTCTTTAACATTAGTTTGTCCCAAACTTTATTTTTCCTTAAAATCTGCAGTCATTCCCATGGCAGCCATCTGAGTCCTCTTCATTTTACACTTTTTTTTTTTTTTTTCCCCCCTGTATATTTACACCTTTCAACTTAATCTGCCCAGCATTTGCCCAGCACTGTATTCTCTGAAACAGCTGGGCTAATTCAGTTTGACTGTTCTGTTCCCCATCCGAAGCAAGAAATACTGCACTGACGAGCTGTACGGTGGCACGGTAGCTGGAGGTCAGAGTAAAGACCCCCTCCCACACTGGTGGAACACTTTAAAGAGGCCTTGGTCAGTTGCTGTGAGAGCCGTGCTGGTCCTCAGGGACTGCATGTTTTTGAAGACCGTTTTGTCCCCTTTTTTTTTTTTTTTTTTTTTTTTTAAATTTAAGAGAGAGCAAATTGGTTTAATCTGCCCTTGATTCTGAGATGCCCCCTCCTACCTCTCTTCATTTTTCGTCTTTCCTTTGTTGTAATCCTGACTCTCCCTCTGCTCACCCTTACTACAGGCTCTTCCTAGAAGAGGTGGAGGTAGGCTGCAGACTTCAGCTCGTTACACCCCGACAGCAGCCCAGCTTTTTATCTTTACACCCATTCGCTCCAAAATGTTATTGTTACTCAGAGGCTCTCCTAGGTTTGTGCCAAAAGCTGTATTTTAGTGGTGTTCTCCTAACCCTGAGAGGTCTTCTTTGAGAGCTCGGGGACAGAACATCGACTCTGAGGCTAAAATCCCTTTTCCTAGTGGATTATAGTCTTTGAAGTAATGATGAGGCTTGGAGCCACGTGCAGAACCAGCTGCTGCTCACAGTTGGAGTTTGAAGCCTGCTGTGTGGTGAAAACCAGCCTCTTCTTAGGCCTTTTGTTGATGTCGCTCACTAACAGCCGTTAAGAGCGAGGTCAAAGAGAGTGCGAGCAAATTTGCATTTTCCTAGAAAGTTGATAGCAGTCTGGAATGCTAGTCCAGTGCCCTTTTTTTTTTTTTTTTTTTTTTTTTTTCTTTCTCTCCCTCCCCAATCCTCCTTTGCCCCACCCTGCTTTCACATGTTTACGGTTATTGTGGCTCTCTGATGACTATGCCCGAGCTTTTGCGGGGCTTGTGTCTAACCCTTTCCTTTACTGGGCTGATGTATGTCTGAACTCTGTGAACGGAAAGGGAATATTGTAGTTTGCCTTTATTTTCTGGCCACTTTTTTCTGCTGTAAACTTGCCAGTGTTTCTCTCTCGCACCACCTTGAGTTGGCTCACATGTTTGGGCTGCTGTTAATTGATACAGCAAATGTCTTTTTCCCCCCTTATGACACCTGTAGCTGTATCCTTTGCTAGAGGGGAGATGCAGATGAGATATTTAGTGGTTATGCTTGTATAAAGTGCAAGTCTTATGCCATAGGAATGTGATAGAAGCTGTCCTACAGTTTTTGTATGACGATTTATTTTGTTTGCAGCAGAAACAGATGTGTGTTTACGTTAACATGTGGAGGAGCGTGTGTTCGTTTGCGCGTGTGTGAAGGGATGCCTGTGGTAACACAAGTTGAATGGGGGAAAAAAAAAGTGGGGAAAATATGAACTATGTCGCACTATATATATATTTTTGGAAATAGTTGATGCAGAAGAGCTTTTTTGTCAGCTTCGTGATTGTGACTCTGATGGTTACAACCATTAAACTATTTCATTTTTCAGCACTTTTACCTCACTTGAGTTTTTTTCCTTGGAATGGAAATGTACATGTACATCAGGAAAATGTGTTTGAAGAAGAAATAATGAATAAAGAGTATTCGATGCAATATGTCCCTCATTTGTTTGTTGCTTGAAAGCTTGCATGTAAAACTGACAATGTTTTTGCATGACAGTCAAGTTATTTGTACTTAATAGTTTAGCAGAAGTTTACTTTACCTAATGTGACTAAAAGAAATTTTGGAAGCAAGACTAGAAATGTGGAGAAATACGAGCTTGAGTTAATAACTTTGACTAAAGAACTGAGGCAGTCCTTTATTGTGAACCTGCTGTTGTGCTCTATAAACTTTAGTCTGTAAACTTTAAATTTCCTTTCTTTATACGATAGCAATAAAGCATCACGTCATGGGGGGATTATGGTAGTGTAAAATGACTCAGCAAAACACATTATAGCAGCTTGAACAAATGCAGGCATGAAGCAAAGTTCATGACAATACGTTAGAGTTCACAGCAGGAATACACTAGAAAATATGACGGGGTTTCAAAAGTTGACCTGAAACTGACATTTAAACTGAAGTTTTAAGTACAAGCACAGTAAATGATCCTGAGTTTGTCATTTTACAGTAGAGATCATTACATAACCTAGCCCCCCCCCCATGCAGAAAGTTAAAAATTACAATTTCAAATCTGCTTTGTGTAGCCATAACTTTATCCTTTTATCAATTATTTTTATTTTGATTAAATCAGAGATGGGTTATTTCAGTATTCCAGTGTTGAGCAACTTGAAAGAAGCGTTTTTTTTTTTGTTTTGTTTTTTTTTCCCCCTACTAAGAAAACAGAATGGTGGTGAAAGCACTTCTGATAATTTTGAGGCTCAACTCCTGCTGCAGATCCACACTTTAGGTCTTTGTGATATTTGGGCCAGTTCTCCTCAGCAGATTATTAGATTAGACTTGTGGTGACGGCAATGCCAGCTCAGTCCGGATTCTCTCAGAAGAGGACATACTGTAAAACAAGAAGGAACCACACCCTGCTCAGTGGTGAACGGGCCACTGTCGAACAACTGATGCCATTGTGTTTGACCAATCCTCTGAGATTATCATATACATTTGTCTATAATTAGCCTCTTGTAACATCCATCTTCTCTTACAGTTCCTAGAAGGTTCTTCCCTTGAACCTTTACCTGAACCGCTGATTGCTGCCACCTTTACTTCACTTTGTCAGGTAATTACAGAGATTAGAACCAGGTGCTAGATTAGCACCATCAACTGTGAAAGTATCTAAGGTGTTCTTTAATTTGGATCAGTGTTTTTATATTAAAAAATGTATGGGTTTTTTTCATAAAGAAAAGTATGTCCTCACATGGGGACATTGGATTTATTTTACAGGATGACACAATAAGGTTACAACTGCTTAATAACGTTTAAAACATGTTATTGAGCAGAATGAAGCATGATCAGCAGAAATGTCAAAATGTAGTGTCCCACCGTGAGGACGCAGGGTCTCAGGAGGATGTAAAGGAGATTTAGGAAAATGTAAGGTAGATCCTTTGTGTATGTTTGTTTGGGGACAGAGGTCCAGCATCCAAAAAACGTGTGCATTTGCAAAGTGGGATCTGCCTGTACTTTTAAACAGCGAGTGCTCGGGTCTGATTGAGTGCTGCTGGTAAGTTTTATTTATCATTAACTTTATTTAAAGTAAACATAAATCAGCATTTAACATGTAATACTACTTGGTGTGGGGGGTTTTTTCGGGGGGGGGGAGTACTTGGCAAACTGGTTATTCCAGTCAACAGGGCTCTGCAGGGACTGTGCCATCTGTCACAAGACTTTTTGTTCCCCTGCAGGCTGAAGGTGCCTCTCTCTGACTCTGACATTATGTTTAGTCATGCTGCACAGATAATAATGAGAAACATCTGACACCTCCTTGATGAAAAAAAATAATTAAAAAACTAAACACTCAAGCAATGAAACAGCGTCCTAATTGCTTCCTCTTACTTAAAAAGGGATGTTTAATCTCTGAATGCACTTAAAGAAAGTGGTACTGACATATTTCTGATCTTGTACCGTTTGGATTTTATAGACTCCTTCGTTTCAGCCCTGCGGGCGTCCTGACTGACTTTAACCAGAGATGTTTTTCCGTCTCCATCACTGAGGGAAGCGGTTTAGTGGGGAGATCCGTCAGCTCAGCATTCAGACCTTTAAATCCCTCCATCGCTGATCTGAGTGCAGTGGAAAGCACTCCTCCCCCTGCCAGGGGTTTTATTGGGTAATAACAGCCTGGACGTTGCTTTTGTGACAGTGTGCTTTAGTGGAGTACTGAGCAGAATCGGTGCTTGAAGGGAACATGAAAAGGAAGCAGGTTTGCCATGTGTGTTTTGTCTGTTTCTCCTCTTTAGTCCTCTCCGCTATGCTCACACATCCTCTGGTGTAGCTTCACTATCTGCTGTTATTTTCCGCTTAGGCCAGAAGCCCCCATCTGCCTGCCACCCCCCATCTGCCTGCCACCCCCAGCCCACACTCACCAACTGCCATTCATAAAAGCAGTGACTTATCTGCGGGCAGTGACTCACTGTGTGGACTTAGGTGACGCAGTTATCTGCCCTAACTAACCTCTTTTTCCATTCCCCCTCTGTCCTTTTGCTGATGCTGCTTTATAGGCCCTGTTAACCTTTAATTTTGATAATCCAGCTCGGACTTCTCTTCCTCCTCCGCTGTGGTTTGATTGTGGTTTCACGTGAATGAAGATCACGCTGGTAAACCCACACAGTCTTTCAGAGCGTCCTGTTATAAAGTCCAGTGTACTCATTTGAATTTAATCCTAAAATACAGTTCACTAAGCCTGCATCAAGGTCTTGTTAACAGACTGCAGCTGTGGCAGACAGCTGAAATCACACTTTTTTTCCCAACTACAAGTTATTAATATCCCTTTGCAAAGCAGCACCTGCCCTGCACTCTGGCATGGATGAAATTTTTCATGCGCCGCACAAACCAAAGTTTGTTTTTTATGAAACTGGTTTTCAGAGTCGGTGCATGCAATGTTTTCTCTTTTATGGTCACACCCCTGATAGCAACAGTCCTTTTCCTGGCTGCTCTGGTGAACTCTGGCATGATCTATATGTTTGCTCCTCCAATGGAAAGCAGCTAATACTGAACTCATGCAAACTTTTTGCCGTGTCTTCACTTGACTTTTGCTCTGTTGCATGGATTTCCCCTCGCAGGAGCATCTCTCCGCCAGATTCCATTCATTTGAGAGAGTTTGGTCTGTGTGAAGTTACTGCCTCTGCCAAGGAAGTTATGCGTTTGGAAGGGTTTGCGTGCATGCATGTCATTCTGTCTGTAATCACGACAGCACGAAAAGTTTCGAATGAATTCTGATAAAACTTTGTAGAGGTGTAGAGCGGGGTCAGGTTAACAAGCCATTCAAATTTGGCTTATATCCATCAAGGTCTTCAAGGTCAACTTAATGATTTGTTGATCAATAATTGGCTAAGCACATTATAACTTATACACTGACTCCTACAAGTGTGGTGTGCAATGTCAGCAACTAGAAAGTATCATACGAGTTTAAAAATATATCACATTTGACCTCTGACCTCTTCTTTAAGGTCAGTAGATTAATCTAAAGGTCAGGTCAAGGATAATGCCATATAGAGCTATTTGAAGCTATGTTTCTTACATTGTTTGTATTGACATCATATGGGCATATAGGGAATGATATATGGGGATTTTAAATATCTCATTACTTTATACTTTTGACCTCTTCTTCAAGATCAAATAAGTTCAAACTTTCATAAAATGTCTTTTATGTCACATTTGAATCTTCACTTTTACATTTCACATCTGCTTTTCTGTTCACCCAATTATGTTTTATATTTTTAAAGTATTATTAAGAGAAAGAGAATTAGCTGCCTAGTTAGTTCAAATACATTCTGTATAATATTATATAATCAAATAAAGTTGTTCATGTCCAGGTATTTACTGATCAACATCTGTTATCCATTACCTAGTCCTACATAATGTTTCTGTAATCAAAGCAGAACTGTATGCTGCTCTTATCTGATTTTTACTGCACTACAAATGTCTTAAAGTACATTTAAAAAGAGCAAAGAAGATGAATATTCAAAACACAGTACTGTTCCCTTGAAAGTATATACTGCTCAGAGAGTGAGCTGCCTCTGTGGAGGTGTGTGCTCTCTGAGTGCTTCTTGTTTTTTAATGTAAAGGGTAATGTTGATGGTACTGACTTACTACTATTCTCTCTACTGCCCTTTCAGAAGAGAAATGCACTGTTCTGGTTACTCTGGATTTTATGGAAATAAAGAAACACAAGTACTCTATCTTAAGAGTAAAGTAATTCTGTAAGTTAAGTGACTTGACTATTTGTTTGACTATTTGAGGGTTTGACTGTTGTACTCTTATGTATTGACGTCATGATCCACCACAAACATACTGAATGTTTCAGCCATGACTTGTTGAACTGCTGAAAATGCCCGGTATGTAGCAATAACCCGCTGCTTTCCCACATGTTTGAATATCAACATAATGTACTTGTTTTTATATAGCATCTTTCAAATCTTACTCTCCACCTAAAGTGCTTTAGACTACATTAGAGGTCCCTTCTAAAAACACTGCCGTAATTGAAGTGGAGTTGTTTATTTATGGGCTAGTTTTAGTTTGTGTGCCAACAAACACATGCACTCCAACGTGGTCGACGTGTGCGCCATGTGTGAGTGAACACATGGTTGACATAATAAGCAGTCCAGCTGGCAGGGCTGCATGGTGCAAAGTGCAAGCTAATGAAGTTAGATCCAAACAATACAAACATTGTTTTGTGTTTTTATTCTTGTTTTATTATTTCTTTAGAAAGTCACCAATTAGTTTGGTGGTTATCTACAATAAAACTCTACAGAGCCATGCCTGTTTCCAGGACGTTTAAAGAATACTTGACTTATATACTGTGGAAAATACAGATGGTATCACATGAAAAGTGGCACTATATACGAGTTAAAGCATTGTTCTGTATTGAATAACTGTTTGTTTCTTCAGTCATATTTTTGGGGTGCCTGGTGCCACCTGATGCCCCCCTTATGGACACACCCCTGCATAAAACGAACGTTTAGGGTTTCTGAGATATATTATTAGTAATGATTCTATATTCATTTTGATTATCATTGTTATTATTATTATACAATGGATACAAAACTATTGCTCTAATTCCCATAAACAAAAAACAGTAATGCAGATCAGCTTTGGAAAAACACGACTCTCTTCTTTTTAATTTTTTAATTTTCTTTTTTTTTGCTGAGCTGTCACCTTTTTCTACTCGCAGCAGTGTGTCTGTTTCAGAAGCGGAAATGCACGGTGAGTTACAACTTCTCTCCGCGAGGGAGTTGCAGACCTACAACAAAACCACACAACGCCAGCCTTCGCCTCCACCCCTCCCCCGTACGTGCAGCTACATCTCCACGTGCCCCCGCTACACACACTGACACAAAAACCCCCTCTGACTGTGTTTGGCCGGGCCAAACAATGCACAATTTCTGGAAAAATACTGATACAAGTAAGCAGGGAGAGGGAGACAGAGACACAATGGAGAGTTACCACAGAGCAGGGCAGAGAGGATGAGATCATGGTGGGTCACCCAGCTGCTACTGGTCTCTAATAGCAACTGCTCTTCTTTCCAGTTTTTGTTTCACTACAGTCTGTTTTAGTCCAAGTTCTTACCACACCTATTGTATGCTTCATGTCAGCTTACAAAAGCATTTAAAAAACAGACTGGAGTATCCTTGTTATTTTAAGTAACTAGTGGTAAACTCAAGGGCTGAAAAATGAATTGCCAACAACTGAAGTTCCTTGAATGTCCACTTGAGGCTAGCTCCAAAAGTAAGCCAGTCTAAACAGACTCCATAGATGTTAAAATTCCTAACTTTTATTTATACAACTCCAAATCCTAACAATGATCGCCCCAAGGCAATATCAGGGAGGAAACCACAACAATCAGACAACACGACTCTCTTGGAGCAAACACTTGGGCAGCAGTGGGAGGGAAAAATTCCCTTTTAACAGGAAGAGACCTCCAGCAGAACCAGGCTTAGGGAGGGGCGGCCATCTGCTGTGACTGGTTGGGGGTGACAAGAAGAGAGCAAAGGAAGACAGGACACAACAAAACCTACATTAGATATGAACATGGTTACAGGCTAGTAGAAAAACATTCGGTCTCTGTAGTTTATCTCCGTCTTCATACCAAGTGTACAGGAGGATGAATCGTCCTTTATTAAAAAATGTAACTCAACATAATGTTTACGTTATATTAAGGCTTAAAGTTTGCATATTTATGGGTGGGGCCATGTGGGTTAGGCTTCAGTATTTTGGGGTTTTTTTGCACATTTGAAAATCATTATTAAACAGCTTTTCTCAGATTTGTATGAAGCATCTTTTTAGGGAACAAGGTGCAGACTGCTGAGAGGGCCCATGAATTTGATCAGCTTGGCATGGGGATACAACAACTATATGCAGTTTGTAATATAGACATTTAACAAACTTGAATTTATGGATGAAGTTCATCCTATACAGAACCCATATTGATAAGGCAGGAAGTAGATGTGATAGTCTTATTCATAGTTTTAGTATTCCTATCAGCAAGTTTTTTTCTTTCCAAAACCAAATAGTTCATCCAAGTGAATGAATTCTGTGGGATATTGTGTGTCCTGCTGTGCCACCTTTCTAATTTAGTTTTCCCGAGTTTGCATCCAGGGATTATGGCGCACATGTGTTTCCCTCTTCTCTTATTTTCTGTCTTCTATTAGGACAGCTTTGGAGAAGCCTGCAGGGCAAGTTAATAAACTTACATTTCCGAAAATGTGCTTTGTTTCTCTTTCTGTCAACTGAAATTTTTTATTTCCTTGGCCTTTAGGATTGCAAGAATCCAGGGACAGGGGAGGGAATAGGTAGGAAGCCTGCTGCAGATACTTGGCCTTTGTTTGCCCTTATTGATTTGGTGTTAGGACAGAGGCCTGCAACTAGGCCTGTTTCTTAATTACCTCCATCCCTGAGGACACTTCAGGGCCAAGTGCAGCAGTGGGTGACCAAGAGGAGGAGAATGAGGAAGAGAAAAGGTAAAAGAGGGACAGAGAAAATAAACTTTTGGAGCTAATCAGAGAAGACACGAGGCTACAGAGAAAGGCAGAGAGAACACAAGAGAGCAGGAAGAGAATGGAGACAATATGTCATAGTCTTGCTTCATGCTAATAAACTAGCTAGTGTTAGCTGGTCACTTATCACTGCAGCTACTTGTGTAATTACGGTCACTAAATTCAATGTAGTTTTATTTATATAGCATCAAATAACAATCTCAAGGCACTTTATATTGTAAGGTACAGACACTACAATATTACAGAGAAAACCACAACAACCAGACGATCCCTATGAGCAAACACTTGTAGACTGTGGGAAGGAAAAACTCCCCTTTGATAGGATGAAACCTCTGGCAGAACCAGGCTCAGGGAGGGGCGGCCATCTGTTATGACCAGCTGTGGGTGAGGAAAGGGAGACAGGGCAAAAAAGAAACCACACTATATTTAGTTAATGTGACAACTTCTGTTTCAAGAAACCAAAGTGCTGAAACCGAGAACAGGACCTTACAAAATTATGGTTAGCTTCTCGGCGCGTTCTCATTTTTTGAAAGCATTCTACTAATTAATGGGTTTTTTCTGTCTTTTAACCCTAAGCCTTGAAATATAGAAACATGTTTCTTGCTCAGTGCTGCTTTGCATGTTATTCGTCACTGTTTGAGATCTTTGCCTTCAGTTTACTCCCGATCTTTCCACGAGTGTGCCTTCGTACTGTGTAGCTACTTAAACTTCCTGAATTTGTAACTTAAACGCTGTCCGAACTTTCATTCATGATTCACAAAGCAGTCCTCCAGAACAGAAAGAGGAAGGAAAGTGACTGACATCACAGAGATGTGATAGAAGAAGAGAGTCTCACATGGCTAATATTATCACAGAAACTCTGTGTTCGGAAAAGTGTGGTAGGTGATGTACTGTGGCATCTTTTTCCAAACTCCAGACATGGTAGATTTGGATGATTATGATGGCCGATGACCTTCATGATTGTTACAAATTACTAGAGGTTCTCAGGTTAATAGTAGTCCTGAGCAAATAGGGCTTTTAACTCTGCTTAACTGCTTAAGGAAAGTAAATTTTATTAGGTGGTTTTTCAGTTTGTGTTTAGTAATCTTGCAATTATCATTATTATTATTATTATTATTATTTTAGTTTTCTTGGTTACATTTATTTATTGTGGAACAAAGCGGCATTATTACTGTTTCTGTGAAGTCTTAAACTAAAACTGTTTTGAGTTAACTGGTTACTAGAGAAATTTAGCTCTTCGATGGATCAAGTGCATGTACAGAGGAAGCTTATCTATTATATTTTTTAACGGCGATTTATTAAAAGAAAAAGATAAACTTTTTTTTCATCTCCCAAAGGTCAAAAGTGACGTTTAGCTACTCTATCTTAAACAGCATTATTTACAGAAGAGGTTTTTTTTTTGTTCTTTTACAACACCCACCACTGTTTGACTGTGGGCAGAATAAAGTTAGTATGATTAGTCATTACCAGAATCAGCAGTGTTCCAGGAATCATCACTGTGAGACAATTGTAAGATGACAGAAAGAGCGTGGAGTAGTTCAGCAGGGTGCTTTGTTTAGAGTCTCTTGAACAGTCTAAATGTTTTACAGCTGCTCACTCCTCGCAGTTCCCGCACATGTGACACGTTTGTGGCACATCAGAGCTCGTTTGGTGGTAATTAATCCTAAAAATGTTTTCGCATCCCCTCTGTGCCTTCCTGTTTTCGGTGCTCGGTCCTTGGGGTCAGCGTGGATTAATTAATGCCTGGCTTGGTTAAGACTGACGTGCTGTAGATCGCTCATCAGAAACCTAATCAGCATCCATGCAAAAGAGGCGCAAGTAATGAGCTGTGGAAGTGATAGCATCTGTTTTCTGGGATGGTGATTTTGCTGATTACTGTGTGTGTTTTGCTTGTTCGTGATGGATTTGAGTGCAGGAGAGACTTAATGTTGTCAAACCTGACTCCTCGTGTCTGCTTCTCCTGGCGTAGGATGAGCTGCTGTAATGTCAGATGTGCTTTTGGCTTAGCAGGGCTCGTGTACACGGCTGGGTAAGCACAGCTGTTTCTGCCCACAACATCCATGGTATCCATTTGTGCTTTTGGCAGCTTTGATCTATTCATCGACTAATGACTTCATGATATTTAAATATACATGAAACAACACAAAGCATCTGGAAGGCTTAGCTCTTCTGGGGGTATGAACAGCTGTTTTACAAAATATATCCCTTTACTGGATGTTTTTCACTTCATATTTTTAATTGGATTGGGTCATAGGATCATATTTATTTTCAATGAACCATTCAAGGAATTCGCTGTTCAGGGTAACCGCATTTGTTCTGCATCTTCTCCTATGTATTTATATTTTTTTGTTTTGTAAGCAACCAAGTCCCTACAGAATCTTTCAAACCCTATAAAGTTATATTTTTATTGAGTGGATTTATCGAGAGTACGGTGTTAACCTTGTACAACCACATTCATTTCTACCATTTTCTAGAGGGAACTCTTTTAATCACTTTTTATCTTTTTTCTTTCAGGTAGACACAGGCCTGGTTATGCAGTCCTATAGAATATGTGAAGCAAATGAGTAGTAGTAGAGGCAGATGTGTGAGATATTGTGACTAATTTTGACCACATTTATAGTGGCGTTTACGTATTGCTTGATATGAGGTGGATCAGCTCCTCTGCTGATCAGACAGTTAGTAGTTCAAACCCCTTTGGCGTGTGGACTGGCCACTCCAGTCCAAGATGATCCATTTGTTCATGTAGGAAAATGAACCATATGCTCCAGACTATGTAAATGACAGAGACACCATCTGTTTGTTTGGGAAGTACCACATCAAGGCCTAGATGGCCTCAGTTACACTGATCTAGAGACCAGACAGTGGCCATTTGGCAGCCGCTGGTTGAAAGGGAAAAATGTAAATTCCATAACTGGTTGCAAGTGGTTGCTGACAGTCACTGTGAAATTACTGATGCAGGTCTAAAGACAAATCACTGACCCCCTGGCAACCAGTGGTTGCTATGTAAATGTATATATTCCAACAGTTGGCAACTGGTTGTTGGGGATCGCTTGTTGTTGGGAGCAACAAAGAGGTTTAAAGTGCTGCAACGAAAACAACTTTGTTTTGGTAGCTACCAGGTTGCCATGGTCACCAGCTGTTTGTGTGGAATATGCTGATTTCTCCCCAAACACTCGTCAGCTGCTCACCAGCCAGTAGGGAAACTCTGATAAGTGGGATGCAAACTGGAAATGAAGACCATCCACTTCCAAAGTAAAAGTTTTGCCGTGGACATGTGTTGGCTGAACTGGTAAGACTGAACTTTTAGTTTGAAGGAGAGCCGTTTCGTGCGTGTCTCACGTTTTTAGGTTTTACTGCAGCTCAGAGAGGCTGGCGTGCTCAGGTGTCCAGTGGGGGAAATGCAGTTTTTGGTTCATTCTTGAGCCCCAGAGGCTGCAGCTCAGTGCGCACTATGATGATGATGATGATCAGATGGTTGTTTGGGAGGGTTTCAGTTCTCAGTTTTGAAATGTAGATGTTTATTCTTGTTTTAGTTTATTTTATTATCAGGTGGAAGTATTTATAGTGTGAACCTGAACTCTTGACATCCTGTTTTAGCACAGAAAATATCATCATGCTTCAGTTTACCCAGCTGTTGCTGAAAAAGTGACGTTATTGCTAAGGTGCCAGACAATTTTAATCCTTTTTTAAATCTGAAAAACAAAAACTATCTTTGTCTCCACTCCAGCCTTTGAGTTCCCCAGGTCACAAACCCCTACAAGATGAGGAAATGGCTCAAGCTCACCTTATAACAATTATCTCATGGATTGTTGTTTCACTCCCAGTAGAGCAGACACATTAAGTACAGAGTGCACTTACACTCATTCTCTCTCACCCAGACACTCATTGTAATTTTTTATTATTTAACCCCGACATTTATGGCAATTTAATGATGATCCAGGGTATAATCTGCTAAGATGAATGCAATGACTCTTAATGGAGCAAAGCCTGCAGGCTAGCTCAAGCAGTTAACTCAAATTGCACATTTGCATTCATACATGACATGCCCTCCAGCTCTGGCTCTCCTCTGTCGGTGCTGCCATCACTCTGATCAACCTTAAACTCTTACTCTTACTGCAGGCTGTAAGAAGAAGTTATCAACCATCAGTGCTGCTCGTTTGACTGGAATGGTGCTCAAAAGAAGCCCATCATGAGCATTTAATGCTAATAATACTAGTAATATGAATAGTAGATATATATATATATTTTTTGCAAAGTTTGCAGCTTTCGATCTGTGTTGTAAGATCCAGTTCACCTGTGTAATCTCTTGCAGTGGTGCTCAACTAGAAATATTCTTCTTTGATTTCTTCTTTGCAAACTTCAAGCCTCCCCCAGCTAGAAATTATTTATCAGCCTGCAGGTCTATTAGCGCTGTTAAACTTCCTCTCCATGTGCGGTGGCTGCCTGGACTCTGGACCTGTGAAATAAACACATGAACATAAAAAAAAAACCAAGTGTGAGAAGTTTGGCAGCTTGTGTAAACTGTCCACCATTCTTCAGGAATCATGCAAGCTGCGCAAACACCATGAACCACTGCCCCATCACACAGAGCCCCTGAGGAGCGCCATATATAGGAGGATGTCAAGGTCCTGAGAAACAGGTGATGGTGGGGGGGAGCAACCTGTGGCTGAAACAGAAAAAGAGACAGAGGCTACAGAGCGTTCTCATGTACCTTTCCACGCACTGATGGTTTCTTTCCCAGAAATACAATAAACCCCTTCTGCACACACACCCCACCAGCACCTTCTGCCAGTCACTCTATGTAAAATATAGCCCCGCAGATCTCGCAGCATCATAAGGCAGCTCTTTCAGTCAGTCATGTGTGGATTTACAGTGCATATATCTTACCAACGAATTAATTTCACATAGCATATGTGAGCACTGCTTAACCCCCAACTTCCTCCACATCGCCTCCAAAAGGAATTCAAAAAGATGAGTTAGCAGTGCCAGTTAATCCGTGTTGGAAGATAAATCCAACTAATAAAATCACCAGATGCGTACTTGCATTCTACATATTTTCAGCGTAGCGAGGAGAGTGCAGCATGAGGCCAGCTGTAAATCCCGAAGAAGCTCAGACTGAATGTGCGTCCACGTGTGTGAGGTGATTCGGAGCTTTCCTAGGAACCCTAATGCACGCTGACACACTGTTCTCGTTAAAGCTTTGTGATTTCAAGGCGTCTGTTCTTCTTCCAGCTTCAGTCTGTTTAACAGTATATTTCTAACTTTGCGCACAGACTTGAGAGATAAGAGCAGATGTTAACCAAGGCGATGACTGTTTTTAACAAGTGGTCAGAGATTGTGTTTGAAACGAACGTCTAAAATTTCCTGTCAGTCAAGTCTGGGAAGTGGATTTGAAAACCTACTAAATAACGCAGGGGTTAGTAGTGAAGTAGACTGCTGTACCTTCATAGGATGATAACCTTTTACTTACCATACAATGCCAACTTTATTTGTAAAACACCTTAGAAACAGCCACAGCAGATACAAAGTGCAGTACACACAAATGAATAAATACACTGAAAATGACCAAAAAGTAAGAACAACAAATACGATCAGTGTCTAATGTTGAAGCAAAGGCCAAGGAGTATAAATGTAATTATACTTTTCATTGTAATTATTCTGACTGAAATAATATTTTGAGTTCTGATTTATGCTAATGAGTATTACATTATTTAAAAAGAGAGAAAGAAAGATTCAAAAGTAAAGGGGCGCCTTGTAACAGTGAAATGTCCTCTGTGACTGGAATGTTGCTCTTGACTTTATTAGATGATTAATGCACTGATGCACCAACTGAGTGTAACTGTTGTAGCTGGTCATGATTAGTTTTAACTACTGAGTAAACTTTCAAACAGCTGCTGATAACAGAGAAGTTCAGAAGAGATTTTGCAACAGTTAATGTGAAACAATGAGGAGAGAACAAAAAATGTCAAATGTATAACTATTAAGTAACTGTTTGCAAATGTTGTCTGCTGTAAAGGAAAAAAAATATTTTTGTAATATAAGTATATGTTATAAAAATAAAAGCTAATAACTATGTGCACTCCACACTGCACTTAAGCACAGTACTCAAGTGACTGTATCCTTTCTACTCTGGTGATGATAAGCATCTGGGCGACTGAGCAAAACATTTTCCTAACTCTTATTTGGTTAAAGATCCAGATGCTTTGTGTCGTCTTCATTTCACGGCTGCATCTGCTGAGCGCGGGTTCAGTACCAGGCACACAGGAAACCTTTTGCGCCAGCTGCTGTTCGCAGTTTCTGTCCGTCACTGATTAGTTGCTTGTTACTAAACTTAAAACTGAACTGCAATGGCAGGCATGTTTCTCTGTTTGGGAGTTTCTTTTCATCTTTCCTCTGCTCGTTTGCGGTTGTCCACAGTTACATGTGAAAAACCACTAAAGTAAAACGACTGTCTTAACAAAGCTCAGATGTTTGTTTTTTCTTTCTGTCTTTCTTCTTCTGTTTTTTAAAAAGAAAAGCTAGGGTTGAAATATAGCCACTGTGTTTTTTGTGGACTGTAAACACACTGTATTCCACCCTCCACAGCACAACATGGTTTTTAATTCCTGTCATATGTTAGCAGGAGGAAGCTGAAACGATTTTTCTCCCTGTGACCTGTGACCTCTCAGTTAAGTCACAGTGACCATTCATGCAAGTATAGGATATGAAGCAATGATACTTTAGCCAGGGGTGTCAAACATAAGGCCCGGGGACCAGAATCGACCCGACAAAGACTCCAGTCCAGCTCACTGGACAACCTGGAGGGCAAAAACTTTGGACTTTTAATTGTATTTTTAAAGTTTAAAGCAGCCTGGAATTAAGTGAGCAAAAACCACATGGACCAAAACTTAAGCACAGTTAAAGCATTTGGGAGGAGGGCTGTGAGAAATGTGTGACCAAAATAGAAGCAAAAACAGAGCAGTCCAGCTCCCGAAACACAAAGTTCCCCACATTCCCCAGGATAGCCGCTGTTTTCCATCAAACTGCCTGACAAAAACACACGATTCCCTTAAACTCCCCACCTCTGGAGATTGTAAAAAATAGATTTCAACACATTTTCAACCTAAATTACACCAAATAACTGCAGCTTTTTGTTTTCAAAGGCTGAAATGAGCAAACTGAGCTCAGTATGTGCAAATATATGGATTATTCGAATGCAATTTTTCTCAGTTTTAAGTCTGAAAGTAAGATGCACGAAGAGCACAGTCTGTAACTGTGTGACATGCCATTTTTTTTACTGTAAGAACAGGCTGCATTCATTTATCAGAGAAATTATCACACCATAAATTTACTGCGGTCTTCTTGAACTGTTCGGTCGTTCAGCACGCAGCAGGACTCACTGTCCAACAGCTGGTGCTGTTAATATCTGCTAGATCAGTCATTTATGGGAAGAAGCAGCGCATCACCATTGTCCCTGCTCCCAGTCTCAACTGTTTAAACCTATAAACAACAGCTGGGAACAGAGCTTGCTCCAATTAATGTTTTTGCAAACATAAAAATGTAATGTTTTCCATTTCAACCATGAGATACTCTTTCCTGATGTTACTGCAATAAAGAAATATGACACGAATAATGAAATGTGGCACCAATGACAACTTTAGAGGCTCTGAATTGTTTTGTGATGGCACTGGAGTTCTGAAATTCCTGCTCTTGCTAAAGCCACACTGTTTTAATCCTACATTTGAGTTCCTGTTTTTTGGTCTTCTAAAGGAGGATGGATTCAAATGAAAACCGAACTTTAGAAGGACACTTCTATGGCGCTGTCGTCTGCCAAGGTCAATGCTCAAACAACTTGAGCAAGTGATGAGGAGTGGCACCAAAATGCCTTTTCCCAGCCGCCCCTGTTTCTCCTGCTCAGCCTCCGCTTGTCAGGGGAACAGCGTCTGTGCGCCTGTGCTCCTATAATTACAGTTGTCATCTTTCAGATATGCAGATTATAATTTTAGAGGAATGTGTCCTTCAAATCATGTTTATGTTTAGTTTTTTTTTTTTTGGCCATGACTTAAACAACTATTGAGGCTATTTAGAGCACGTCTGTGGTTCAGATCTTTTTCAAGATTCTCATGTTACAATCAACAAATGCTGGATGTTCTGATCTGACATCCACACACAAATGTAGCGATTCATTGCCTTTTATATGAGAACATCTGTAACCCGAGAAACTTTAAAGTTGCTGCTGGAGGCTCACCTCTTTTTATTGGCATTCGTTTCGAGTGGTGTTGGCTGTTTTAAATGTGTCTCGACAATCTCTGAAAAGATTTTCGATTTTGAGAGCGGCGGTGCGTTAAAGCTAAAGAACCATCTGTTTCAGGAATGGAACAAGGAACGGACCCACTAAAGGCTAGACCCGATCATAGCGTTGAATATAGACACATTTTTAACCCAAGCTGTTTAATTCTACACAACAGATTTTATAAATCACAAAAACAACTGCAAACATTTAACACGCAAACCCAAGGTCTACAGACTGTGTTAAAGTTAAGATAACTTCATTTAATCTCACATTGGTCCCACAAATGTACCTGTTACATGAGCACAGGGGTCAAAATGAAAACGTGAATCTGTGTATAACTGTACTATATACACTCAAATACATATAAGACACATCACTCTATGTTTTAAAGTTCACTGGGAATGGTAATATCCAGCACAAAACAGCAGGATGCAAGATGCCAGCAGGCAGGGCCTACATGGAGTGCCATAACCAAATGGCTGGCATGTTATGGCCCCGAAGTCCCAAGGTCAAAATGGGATACGACCCCAAGAGTGGTTGAGAACAACCAAGCTGAGATCCTGATGGATCTTCCAGATACTGACAGATAAACTGGTGATGGCTAACCAACTGGACGTAGTTGTGGTGGACAAGCAGAGGAAGGCCGTAGTGATCAGTGTGGCGATACCAAGTGACGGCAACATCAGGAAGAAGCAACACAAGTAGCTTGAGAAATACCAATCACTGAGAGAGGCGTTCGAAAAGATGTGGAGGCTGAAAGCGGCAGTGGTGCCCCTGGTAACCAAAGCACTCAAAGTGGGCAAGTGGCTCCAGCAGATACAAGGACAACAGACAAGATCTCTGTGCAGAAGAGCGCAGTCCTAGGAACAGCAAAGAACCCCAAAAGCAGTGGACCCAAGCTTGGTGTGCCTGGGCAGACATGGACATGTACATTTTTTAAGCAGGTATTTAAGCAGGGGAAGAGAGGTCCATCCATCTATCTATCTATCTATCCTTTTCCCTTTATCCAGCTCAGGGTGGGGAGCACTATGGAGCCTATCTCAGCTACCACAGGGCAAGAGGCGGAGTACACCGTGGACAGGTTGCCAGTCTAAGGCTAACACAGAGAGGCAGACAGCAATTCACACTCACATTCCCACCTATGGGCAAATAAGAATAACCAATTAACGTAACCCTACAACTGTGTATTTGTGGGAGGAAGCTGGAGTACCCAGGGATAACCCACGCAAACACGGGAAGAACATGCAAACTCCACACAGGCTGTACTTCTGGTGAAAAGTACAGAGCATTTCACACAAACAGACTAAATCGTAAAGTGAAAAAAGGTGTGATTGTTATGTAGTAAAACTTACTATACTTCCCATTTGAATGTTGTAAAGCTGAGGTTTGCAGAAACATCAAATGGAAATTACCAAAATCAGTTTGGATAAAAATGCAAACGAGAGACAGAATAAAAAATAATGAAAAATAATAAAATAAAATAAATGTAAAAAATAATACATTCAGAAATAAAAAAAATGTGCATATTGTTGTATTTGTAATTGATGTATTTGAAATTGGTTTTAAATGTCTTTTGTTTTATTAATTTTGACATTCTTTGTCTTCCGTAATGCACTGACTGCAATATGACAATATCAAGAAGACCGGTGTCTTTGGGCCACAGACAGACTGTTTACAGGCTGAACCTCTGTTTGTCTAGGTTGTGCTTGTTAGATGGAACAAGCTGTTATTCCTCCCTGAGAAACATGCAAGCTCTAAACAAATGCATCATTTAAATGTTCCAAATATAACTGCGAGGAGTTACTTTCTTAACACCAGTGTGCATTAACTGGGATAATGTGTTTACATAACTCAGCTAGTATCAATACACCCCAGATGTTGGACCGAGTTTCTTATAACCAACACAAGAGCTTATCTGCACCACTGATACTGTTACTGTGTGTGTGCTGCATCCAGATAGAGCATGCCTGGGTATCCTGACACAGAGAAAGGCCTCTGGATTCAGGCAACAAATGCTACATAAAAGCAAAGCAAAGCAAGGCTAATAATGACATTTTAAAGTGGTAGGCATAATGCTTAGAAATGTCACTAACTTAGTGGAATATACAAAGTTAGACGAGACAAAATGAAGCAGGGGTTAGTAAACATCCCTTTCCCTGATCTGAGGCTCTAACCAGTCCTTCTCACAGTACCTTACCCTGACTTGTCCCCCCTAGTGGTCTAATCTCTTCACTGCACTCTGTCCTCCTCTTGCCCCCTCGTCCCAGAGATTTCAGAAAGGCAGACCCAAGGACCCGCGTACAGTTTTAATCAAGTGAGCACATGCTCATTTTGAAACATCGCCACACGTCTGGGTCGTGACATAAGACAGACCGGACAACTCTGTCGACTGAAGCGCGCTGACACAAAGGGATGCCTAAATGAAGTTATTTTCTTTGATAAATGCAGCTGATCAGCCATCTGGTTTACTTTATTTTGCCATGATTGATATACGAGATGATATGAGTTGTGCAGTATATTGTGCCTTTGGAGGCTGAACTGAGATGTAAGAGCACGTTGGACGTGCTGCTCCTGCTATGTCACTGTTTTCCTACTATGGAAGTGCAGCCAGCTTATCGGGTCCTCTGTTTTAGTCTGGACTGAAATGGCTCAACAAGTTGTGGATGAATTATCGCAAAAGCTGGCAAACACATTTATGGTCTGTCTGTGCTTTTGTGGTTTAGGATAAAGTACTGTATCTCACCAGCTTTTTGATGCGTCCACATGAAATTCGATGCAGATATTCATGTGCTAGAAAGAATCCTTCTGTTTCTGGTTATCCCCGGACTTTTCTACTCATCGATGTGCATGATGGGGACGTGTTTGTTTCTGTTGAAAACTCTTCAAAGGTCAATTTTCTCTCGCAGCATCAATAACAGGTTTTTCATCCAGTTCTTATTTTTGGGATCAAACATATAAAAATCTAACAAGATCCTTATCTGCCACGTTGTGTTTAGCACTAATTAACAAAGGCTTGCGTGAAAAAAAGTGTCAAACCTTATTGAAACAACATGATGCTAATTTTCTAGATTTTACTCCTCATTCGAATCAAAAAAGGGATGATAAGGCAGGGTCACTGCTTTCTCTATCAGCTCAGTGGATCACAAAGAAACTCATTAGCTAGCTGGTGAAATCACGGTGGCTACATACAGTCTGTGAGACCTGTAGAGAAAGGTAGACAATAAAGGAAAAAGCCCTATCTAATCCTCGTTTACTGTCCAATGAAAAAGATGGATTCACGTACCGCAACCGAGTTTGATCTCCTGTCCTGATTAATCACACAAGGTCTTAAATAATCAGGCCCCATCTTATCTTAATGACCTTGTAGTACCATATCACCCTATTAGAGCACTTCGCTCTCGCTCTGCAGGCTTACTTGTTGTTCCTAGAGTATTTAAAAGTAGAATGGGAGGGAGAGCCTTCAGTTTTCAGGCCCCTCTTCTGTGGAACCAGCTTCCAGTTTGGATTCGGGAGACAGACACTATCTCTACTTTTAAGATTAGGCTTCAAACTTTCCTTTTTGCTAAAGCATATGGTTAGGGCTGGACCAGGTGACCCTGAATCCTCCCTTAGTTATGCTGCAATAGACGTAGGCTGCCGGGGATTCCCATGATGCATTGAGTTTTTCCTTTCCAGTCACCTTTCTCACTCTCTATGTGTTAATAGACCTCTCTGCATCGAATCATACCTTTTATTAATCTCTGTCTCTCTTCCACAGCATGTCTGCCCTGTCTTCCTTCTCTCACCCCAACCGGTCGCAGCAGATGGCCCCGCCCCTCCCTGAGCCTGGTTCTGCCGGAGGTTTCTTCCTGTTAAAAGGGAGTTTTTCCTTCCCACTGTCGCCAAAGTGCTTGCTCATAGGGGGTCATATGATTGTTGGGTTTTTCTCTGTATCTGTTATTATAGAGTATACTGTACAATATAAAGCGCCTTGAGGCGACTTTTGTTGTGATTTGGCGCTATATAAATAAAATTGAATTGAATTGAATTGAATTGAATTGAATTGAACATGCATCATGCCCCAATCGGTTGGGGCAGATGGCCACCCCTCCCTAGGCTGGTTCTGCACTGTTTCCCAGTGCTTGCTCATAGGGGGTCGTCTGATTGTTGAGGTTTTCTCTGTATCGTTGTAGGGTCTTTATCTTACAATATAAAGTCCTTTGAGGTGACTGTTGTTGGCACTATATAGATAGTACTCCTTTTTTTAAGCACACTATCTTTAGCATTTTGCAATTAGGCCTGCAAAACTTTACCTTACTGTTTTTTTTTGTTTTTGTGTTTTTTCTTACCATGCTATGGATGTTTTCAGAGATCTTCGAGGCCCTCAAATGGGATGAGTCAAAATTTTGAAATGTTTAATTTCAGCTGAACGACATGTGTGGTAACTAATCCAAGAACCCATTGTCACATTTGACTCATTCAGCATGTGTTCTGTTTAGCGCTGCCTCACAGAGCCACTAACATGGCTGCAGACTTGACGTCTTGGGTTTTTTTCTTGCACTCTGGTATCATGTCAGCGTTCCGTGCATCAGATTTTCCTTTGGTTTTCATGCCTCTGTGAACATGTTGTGTTTTTTCTGTTTTTTCTGCTAACTTTGCATTCTTCGTCCCTTTTATTATACTGAAGACCAGACATGTTCCAGCAGTGCAGACTCAACTTGGGATCAGAAATGTTTGGAGTGTGGTTGCAAGTGGTTAAAAGGGACAAACCACACTGGCGTGGGGATAGAAAATAAAATCCACAATCTAAGAAAATGCTCCTTGATCAATTCTTATTATAAAGCGGATAAATCTATCAGCATGACCGGAGGTACTGACACTGGAAACGAGTGAAAATATTCAACTTTCTTAATTTAGCATTGCACTGCCTTCACACTTTCTATTAGTCTGGCACATTCAATAAACAGGTCGCACAGCTTCCACATGCACTTAAAGCCTCCATTTGTTCTGTGCAATGTTAACTATTACTAGTATGGACAAGACTGGAACTCGGTCCTTTGTTTTAGGATTCACACAGCACTGCTTCAAAGGAAATGCTGAGGCTTACACGCTGTGAGCATATAGTGGCTAATTCCAGCCACACATGGATGCTGAATTAGTTACTTTGTAGCGTCATTGCACCTCATCGAAGTCTAAACGTCATTTAACTCTGCGGGTTTAGCTCATCTGTCAATAGTTTGTCTTTTTTGGGTATGTGCATACTGTGTGCATGAATCTTCCAAACCTGAAGACAAGTCCTTCTGATTCACAGCTTTTCATTTTCTGTCATATTCCCCTGGTGTGAGAAGTAACAGTGGATTTTAGTAATGAGTTTCTCTTGTTGTCATGCAAAACAGATGCACACCAATCTGTGCTACAGTTGGCCTCTAAGCTGAGATGAGTCATCAGGTTGTGGGGAGGCAGCTGCATTAAGCGTGCTTGGTGAGATTTTAATTAAACGGGTAGAAAAGTTCAGCATAGCCCCAATCAGAAATAATGGCTGTCACAACTTAACTTGTCATCTTGCTTTGTTGACCCAGGCGTTCTGCTTCAAGCTCTACGGGCACCCATACAATAGACTGAGTGCCACTTATTTCATCCAGAGGCTGTATCATAAAAATATAAGATATCCAGTCATCCTCTTCTGCTTATCCTTGTCAGGTTCGCGGGGTGCTGGAGCCTATCCCAGCTACCATAGGGCGAGAGGTAGGGCACACCCTGGACAGGTCACCAGCCTGACGCAGGGCTGACAAAGAAAGACAGAGACCCACTCGCACCTATAGGCAATTAGATTCTCCAATTAACCCAACCCCACTAACTGCATGTCTTTGGACTGTGGGAGGAGGCCACCATGCAGCAAAAAACAAATTCCATCACAAATTTTTGTTACAGTTTTTTGAAATTATGATTTCATTTATTAAATGTAAAAACTTATCCAAACTACCTGGACCTGTGTGAAAAAGTAATTGTCCCCTAAACATAGCAAGAACTGCAATTGTGTGTGAAGGTTCTCAGTCATCCAGGTCATCGTAGTCTATGGAGCTACGGAGAGAAAAGCATCTGGACTTTAAGTTACCTCGAGGACGTTTTACCTCCTAACCCTAAGAGCAATTGGAGGAGTCCCAGATTTTAAGCCCTATAGGAGTGTCCCCAAGAGGGTCATGGACCCCCTGTTGATCCTCTACCTAATCACATGAGTCAAGGTGTGAAAACGGGTGTGGGTCACAATCAGCCAGGGTTTCGGGTGAGCTCATTGTGAAGCCTAGCCCCACCCTATCATGAGGTCGAGAGGTGAAACATCAGCTCCAGGTATTTTTGGATAACTTTTCCCCCTAATAAACGAAGTCATTTAAAACATTTTGTATTTACGCTGGTTATACTTGTGCAATATTTAATTTGTTTGATGATATGAAATGTGACAAATATGCAAAAAATAAATGAGGAAGGGGACGAATACTTTTTCCACAGCTCTGTATGAGACAGGACAACAGTGCAGTGAGAAAAATCTTTATTTTAACATTCAGTTGTAACTTCACAGATTTAGATCTCCAAACTTTAAATGTAACGCACTCAAACATTATAGAATAATCAGTGGCTGACTCTGTGCTGGGCTTTGTCCACATCAAAGTGACAGATGGGAAATTCTCAGCGATTATTTTTCATTCTTTGCAATTTCAAACAGACTTGGCAGCAAAATCATGACCAAGCATAAAAATATGTTCATTTATAGATTTTCTGCATTGCTCACTGAATGCAAAAGTCCACCGACAATGTGACACCCACACACACACAGCTTGGCTGTGACTTTGTAAAAGAGCTTAATTTGTGGGGTTAACAAGGCTCAACAGGTTGCGAGAATAAAAATATTTTCTGTAGAGCACGTTATTGTTATTTTATTGTTATTCTGTTGTTAGAATTAATGAAAAATATGGCACTTAAAGTCACTTTTAAATCCAAACTGTGTATATAACCTGCTCTTACGTTGGAGCAGAAATTACACATAATTATCTAGCCTGTGCAAGAGAACCACCTTCGTGACAATCAAAACTAAACATATATCACCCACCAATCAATCTCTTTTCATTGGACACCCCTCAGGAAGTCTCTTTGTCTTTCCTGGAATGAAACTCGCAGGCAAGTTAAAACCACAGAGGTGCTGGTACACTGATTACTTGCTGCTGTCTATGTGACAAACTGCTTTCTGCTTTCTCGTCGCAGTAAAAACTTAGATGAGAAAGCAGTAAGCAAATATTGTACTTTATCGTTTTAAATAGAATTCAAATGAAAATTACTATTTTTTTATAGTGAGTAATCTTACCGCTCAAACCTGTTGAGCTTCACATTTTTCACACACTTTATAAACACTAGACTTTAACAGTGACAGGATGTCTGGTAATTTAGCCCGTCATTGACACACATAGTGAATAAAGCACTATTTAAAGGTGCTATTTCACCTCAACTGCTGTGAGACATTAGGCTGCTTTTGATTTCACAAGTTGAGTTTTGTGACTTTAAATTTAAGTAACACCTTATAGTCCTCGGTGTACTGTCAGAAGCAACTGATGCTTTCCTGTGTTTTCCTGCTCTTCTCTTTGTCTGTGTTTTGGCCGGCTAATCCCCAGCCTGTCACGGAGAGAGGCCTACAAAAGATAGATTTGGTCCTGTGCTCTCCGCAGCTCTTCATTTACAGAACAGACAGCAACATCCTTCCATCCCCTCCCCCGGTCAGCACTTTAATCCAGCTAGAACGAGTAGAGAGATTAAAAAAAACTGAAAAAGAGACGTGATGAAAGAGGGTCAGCGTGGTCAGCAGGATGTTGGCAGGTGAGGGGATGGGAGGTGCTGAGGGCAACGTGCAGGTTGGAGGTGGGGTGGGGTGTGTGTATGTGTGTGTGGGGGGGTTAATCAGGACAGAGCCACTTCTTCTTCGCTTCCTGGAAAATGATGCTGTTTTCTGCAAAGGGAAGATGAGACGGTGGAAAAAACCACACCTGCTGTTTATCCATCTTATTCAGCCACTTATGGGTCTCCATCTTTCCTGTTTTCTTAAAGAGAAACACACCAGAAGGCTTTGACGTATCCTGCAGGTAGGTCACTCACAGCAGTATGTACACTTGAGCTACGAAACTTGGATTGGACTATACAAACCTAACACATAGCTGACATGTTGGTCCAGTCTCCTTTTCTATTGCTCAAAAAAACAGAACTGTGTGCAAGACAGTATCCTGGTTATTACTTGACATCGGTGATAGAAAAAAAAGGAAGAGGGAGAAAAAAAGATCTCCAGCTCTCCACTCCACTGGAGTCCCAAATCTGCATATCTGGAAACAGCCTCTGAAAATGAGACTTCTTTCGTCCGTTTGTGCAAACAGCTGTTTCAGACGATTACCTAAAACTTAAAGCCATATTAAATTCATGAGTTGTTTACTGGACAATTTGAAATAAATAAACACAAGACAGACATCAGTGCTATTTTGTCTCTTTATTACAAAGAATATGAGGAATAGAAGAGTGAAAATCAAACTCCTTGCAACCAGGAAAAATTGGTGGTTTACTGGTTGTAAACCTACTACTACTGATTGTAGGTTTTTTTCTGCTGTAGGAGACTGACTGTAAGTGTTTACAGCAACCAGCTTGCCAGCAAGAGGTTGAAGGTGTTGCACATCCATGCAAACGCCCACAGATTGGCTAAGGTTAGCAAACAATTGCCATCTAATTTATACACAGAGAGACTCCTAACAGTCTGTGACGTTGAGTACAAATCACCTGCGGTGCGTCTCTGTAATAGGGGACACGACTCAACTGGTTATATTGTGGTTATATTCCTATATGAAAGCAGGGCTGCTGAGCGCTTACGTCATTTTGTGAAAGAATTTCTATTTTTAAGCAATGCAGCTCTGGCTGGACTCTGAATGTAAGTATAGTGGATGTGAATTTCCATTTGTGGAGATGTCAACAGACTTGCAATTTTCTTGCAGTTCAATTCAACTTAATTTAGATAACACCAAATCAAAACAGCTGCATCAAAGTGCTTTATATTGTAAAGTTAAGACCCTACAATAATACAGAGAAACCCGAGAAAACTCCAACAATCACATGACTGCGTTTAAACAACAGTGGAAGGAAAAACTCCGGCAGAACCACAAAAAGAATGAATGACCTTACTTTTATTTAGTGTCACGTTCTGCTTTATGTTAAACATAAGCAATAAGAGTTTCCAATTTTATAAAATGTATAAAAATAAATGTATCACAGTGTTGTAACATTAATACTTACTGTATGGACTTTTGGATTTTGAGTCTGAAAGGTAAGATGTTAAAAAGCCGTCCTTCGTTCAGCCGTATCTCACCGTTAAGTCGAGCCAAACCATATGTGTTGGAATGTGGGTTTAAACTGCTTGAACTCAAAGCAACATGGAGTTCTCCGAAATGCATAAATACCCTTCATGTAAACCATTTGAGGAATTTTCATTTCGCAGAACTAAGTTGCTGCAGAGGACACACAAGCTTAGCACCAAATCTCTCCTCATCCATTAGCTGTGAGGTAAATGGAATATTATGATGCATTTGTCTGAATAATAATAATGGTTGTAAGAATTTAGAGTTGTGTTAGAAATTACACTTTAAGGGAGTTTTTTTTTCCCCAAATTGGAGCAAAACTTTGAGGCGCTCATTAAGAAAATTGAGACTTTAAGCAGAAAAGTCACAATAAATCTTTCTACAGCACCAAAATCAATCTTTATTCTTCATCAGGTATTAAATACTTTCCACAATACAACCAGCTCTTTTCTAAAAGGATAGTCTAAGCCTGTTTTTATCAAGAAAAAAAAAAGTTCTTATGATCAGCGTGTTTAAAAAAAAGAAAAGAAAAGAACAGGAAACATGAATGAAGTCTTTTCCTGTAAAGCTCAGAGGATGTCAACCACCACGCCCTCCACATATCACTTTAAAATGATAAAAACTCCCCAAAAACAGGATACATCTACACACAGATAATTTGGCTCATTTATGCACATTCTGATATAATCACAGTTCTAACAGCAAGTCTGTGCTGAGCGATTCAGTATCTCTGGGATTTTTTTTATTGACACAACTGAAGGAAAAACAGTGACAGCACATTTCCTCAGCTGTAACACTTCTAGAAACTCACTGTCACATTCAGTCTTTTAATTTGAAATCTTTTTGAAATCATTCAGTGCATTTTGTCAAAGGAGGGGACACTAACTTCATTTCACTGAATGGAGCTCAAAGCACTGAGGAAAACAACAAAAGACATTAAATAGTTCAATCTGACTGTGCACGCTTTCCTTATGAGGTCATTTATTGTTGATTTTAAAAGGAGCCCGATGAACACAGTAAACAGAAGCTCCTGGAGTGAGCGACACAGGATATATGCCCCCCACCAGTGTGCACATCACATTTTCTGAAACCTCAAAAGTTAGAAGCTGAACTCTGTGTGCTAGTGTTAAATAACATCCCCGTTTTCATTTGAAGGTTAAAGAGTTTCCATGCAGCCAACACAGTTTAAATGCAAGCATGCAGAGTTCCTGATGTTTGGCCTGGATGAATGCAGAACTACACACAGGTGAAATCCCCCCAAGATTTATGGTGATAGTGTCAGTGTTGGGCTACCAGACATGTGGGGGTCCTGCTACATCATGACTGATCGAAGGTTCAGACAATCAGAGAAATGCTTTCAGAGTTTACTTCACTCCGTTTGATCTGGAAACCCACACATGTGGCAGTCCAAGATAAATCAAACTACAGACGACAACGTAAAGTGGAGCTAGCTGTGCAAACAAAGGAATTAGTGACTGAGTAACAGCGATTTGACACAAAAGCACACAAAAAAGTTAATAACTGTCCTTCACGGCGGTTTGTGAGAGCGAGGACTCCTTCTCATGACTTTTGACTTGTGTAATTTAGACTTGGTTCACTTGCACATTGTGTTTCCACTGTTGTGGGTTACAGAGGCACTGCCTTATTAGAACTGTATGACTGTTTAGTGGCTAATTTCTTTTAATGATTCCAGTTACTGCTTCAAGAAACGGTTACAAATGTTCCATCTCCAGAAACGGGGAAATTAACGTGTTTTATAGTATTTAAGTTAGAACACTGAAACAAAGATTGGAAGCAGTTAATGTTAGGCATATGTTGTTAAATGTGTGAGGTTAAATATCTGTTTCAGCGACACAGTGCTAACATTTTGGTAGAGGCACACATGCCCTGCTGCCTTTCAGGCCCACCATAAAGCTAACTGGAAAACAAACAGGACTTTTTACATTGTTAATGCTAAGCAGAAGTACTTCAGCACTGCTTCTAGTAACAGATCTACACATCTGGGAAATGGTTTATTTATCCTCCGGCCAGGAGTTAGACGATAAGAGGCATCTCCCTCTAATATTTTTGAATTTAACTTGATGTATGACGCTACAGCTGAAGCGACTCCGACACCTTAAGCTGAGCCTTTCTGCTTCCTCTTTCACTCTCTGTGCCAAGCTAAGCTAACTTCACATGTTCACACAATATGAAGATGACCTTGTGATGTAAATCGAATGTTAGCTAGCTGACGTGTTTTTAATCAAAGAAAATCTCCCCGGCGTTAATGTTTGTCTGGAATTTTCCGGTTTGGACTGCTGGCGCTCACGGTCTCAGATTACGCTGAAACAGGTGGGGAAAAACTTCCGACTAAGCAAAACCCAATGTTTGTCTTTACTGCAGACTTTCTGCCGCTCCGTGTGGCGTAGAAATCCAAACAGGCACTCCCCGTATCACTCCAGCATTTGAAAAGCCTGGCCATCTTCTGAGACATGGGCGAGGATGTCTGATACGACCGCATCACAGGAAAGCCTCTGAGTTATGTGCCAGCTATGATGTGATACTTCATATTTTGGGCAGTATGAGAAAACTGCTGAGTAAGTCTCTCAGTATAAGGCATAATCCAGGAGCCATAGCAGATCCACAAATAGTCTGTGGTGACTAACAATGATTGCTCACCAGACCGCGCCGTGCTATATGTGCACTGCGACTCTTAATTTGGTCTTTTTTGGCAGGAACAGAACAAAAGAAGAGTTTCCTCAACTGAGGTTCAAAGCCTTAAAGAGGAGGTTGGAGGTCAGACCACACAGAAAACTTCATGTCCAGAAAAGACATCCACCACTTCGCCACTTGGACAGAAAGATTCGACTGGACTCGTGTCACAGACCGGAAGCCTCTGAATGATGGTAGGGTCCGTTCACCTGTTATAGATGAGAATAAAACAAACACCTGGGTTAGCACAGATCACTTGAGCCAAAGCTGGTAATACTAATGTAATTATTGCCAACACAAAGAGATTTCGACTTCTACTACGGTGGCCCTGAGACGTCAAATGTACTGCAACAAATAAATATATAAATAAACCCTTACAAAACACAACAGAAGTGTTTTTGGGGAGACAATAATGTGATGGAGCAGCTGCAGAAGGGACATGCTAACAGTAAGTAAATCATGAATCACCCCCCCTCTCTTTCATTCAGGTCTAATGTGCTGTTTTCTGGATATAGCAGAGTGTCAGGAAGCTGTATTCCTAGTACCAGGAGTGGCAGGTTGTCCTATTAGCTGCTGGACGTGTTTTAATAATGCAGAGAAAAATTTGTGGGCAGTAATCTGACTACACCTGTCAGAGTCTTTCACAACTGTCCGAAGAGAGAGCAGCAGTGTTGGGTGTGGCATGACTGCTTTGTTCTGCTGGTAGAATAATTACACTGAAAACCTACAGATTATGTCAACACACTAACATTAAGAAAGATTCAAGTTTTAGTTAAGCAAAAGATCTTCTTACTGAATATACAAGCACAAAAAGGTTTTACATTTATGCGTTATTGTTAAATGCTGAGCTTGTAAACTTTTCAAAGAGAAGATTTAATAAGAAACATCATATAAAAAGGACAGCACGGTTATTGAACGTTAATGATGATTAAAAAAAAAAATACATTTATTTAGAGTCCAACCTGTCAGACCAGGTCAAGTTGTTGTGTCTATGTGGGGTGTTGTAATAAGGAGAAACATCTGTTTCATCAATTGACCAGAATATTGCGCCATGTAGACATGTTGGTTCATCCCTCGGCTACATGTCGACAGAATATTGAGAAAGAAAATTAAAAGTGGTTATGAAGCACATTTTGATCCACTTTAAAAAAAAACAAAAAAAAAAACAAACAAAACATGCAGCTTTAGATTTAGTTTCTGCTTCTAGGTATCCAAGCTCAGAGTAGAGGTCAATAGATGTTCGTGTGTAAAAGAAAGTTTTCACAGGACTAAAAACCTTTACTGCTTCCATAGGAATGAAGAGGGTAAGCAGCAGCCAGATGGTGCTAATCAAATGCTTGTGATGAGTTGATTAGCAGTAACTGTGAGCACCTTGTAAATCAAGACATTCTGGCAGTTTGCTGTTCTGGAGCATTCAGTTGTGCATCTCAGGAATGAACATCCCAGCATTCAGTCTAAAGTCAAACTGTGCAATGCTCAGAGAAATAACAAAGAGAGCTGCATCTCAGACTCTATAATGTAAAAGTTGATGACGGTACAGTTAGAAAAAGACTAAACTACTATAGGTTGTCTATAGGTTGCCTCTTCTCTCTAAAAAGACCACGGCAGCACAGCTTAGATTTGCAAAGCTGCATGTAAACAGAGCACAACACCTCTAGAACAGATGAGACTAAAGTGGAGATGTTTGGCCTAATGGACAGCGAAACATTTGACGAAAACACAGAATATCAGCCAAAACCTCTCATACCAACTGTCAAGGATGGTTGTGGAGAGGTATTGATTTGGCCCTCATGACCTGAGCACCTTGCAGTCACTGAGTGGATTATGGACTCCTCTGTATATCAAAATATGATAGAGGCCATCTGTCTGACAGCTACAGCGTGGCTGAAAATGGATCATACAACAGGACAATGATCCCAGCATATAAAATGAGCACATGTCCACATTTGAGCCATTTTTGCCAAAGTTCAGGGGTAAAAATGTTTCAATGGAGAACTGTTTGTCTAAGAACTAACAGCATATCAACAAGAGCCAGAGAACAATTTTAAGCATAACTGAATCAATAAAAGGCCAAAAATGAATAAAGTTAGATTATATTTACTCAGAAGGATTATAGCTGTAGACCAGTAGGGGAAAAGCCCCCGACCCCACAGATTTCCACACAGATTGTCAAAAAAAGTAATGGAAAAAAAAAAAAAAACCCAACAAAAAAAAAAAACAACCTCCTTTTGGATGTGAAAATACACCATTTTAACTGGCAATCAACCAGGTTCTGTGCAAGAAGAATACTTACATAATTACATTTACACAATAGCTCGTCCATTGTGGGCAGTGTGCCTTGAAAAGGCTTATTAGAGTATTAAAAAGAAATAATAGAATCAACTGTAGTCAAACTCTGACAAGAAAAGTCTGCAGAACATCTACCAAGCAAAGCTAAAATAAATGTGGCCAATTGTGAGAACAGCCAACAGTACTAAAGACAAAGAGTCCATCCGAGGCCATTTTGAGAGGCAATGGTGAAATGCCAGGAGGCTGAATGATGTTGTGAAAGGAAAATTACTCTACCAACAAAGAATGAGGCAAGTTTCACTTTTTTGTTTTCTAATAAAGGAAAATGGACGGCTGGTGAGTGGTTACATGAGCGATACCATCTACATTCCCCTTTTGAGAAAATCTACAATTATCTAAGCTCAGTGGTAACTCTAGCCAACTCCCTTTCACATGTCACATCATCCTTACCATTATGGTGTATGCTCTGGAACACGGTGCACTTTACCCCCCATTTCGCCCCTAAGACGCTTCAAACCTGCAATACAGGGTTTGTTTGACTGCTACGAAAAAAGCTGTCAAGTTACTTTAAACGAATGACAATTCTGAAGTCATCTCTCACACTGTATGTATAGACTTAGAGACTTGGAGCTTTTTATTGTCATTGTGCAGTTTCTTGCACAGCGAAATCGGGTAGCTGGACCACAAAGGTGCAAAAGTAAGAAGAAGAGAAACCAATATACAACGAGGGGGGAAAGAAAAATGAATTAATAAATAAAATAAAATAAAAAGCAATGTATATGTATACATATATGTGAGTGAAACTATATACATGGTGTATGTGTAAGAAACACTGAAACAGAAACATTGTGGGTCTGTATACAAGGGAAGTTATATAATATAATAAATAAATAAGGGTGGAGGGGCTATGGTCATTTAGGGTGGAGATGGTAGTTCTACTGGGACCAAAATATTGCACAGGACCGAAAAATATTGCACATACCAAGGATATTGCACATGAGCCAAAAATATTGCACAGAACATGGAGAGACTGAGATATTGCACATAGATGATCAACAGCAGTGTCAGAGTGGATGTGTTGGGGAAGTCTTTACACTCTAAGGCTACGTTCACACTGCAGGCGAAAGCGCATCAAATCCGACTTTTCTGACCCTATGCGACCCGTATCCAATCATGTGAACGGCACAAATCCGATATTTTCAAATCCGATCTGGGTCACTTTCGTATGTGGTACTGAATCCGATACATATCCGATGTTTTAGAAAGCGACTGCTGTTTGAACGGTCATGTTGCATTAAATCCGTCTTTTATGTCACTGACACAAGACAGACGCCAATTATCAGCGCCGGAGAAGCACCCGAGAGGACATCGCGAACGCTTCCTGGCCATCCAGTGTAGATGTCAGTGAAACTGTTGGGAAGACAACGTGAACATTTCATTTGTACTGTATAATCTGCAGATTCTGACAGAAATCTGTAACTATCCTTTGAAGCACCGCTCCTCTCTAACAGCAATAAGGATAATTATTAGGCCATGTGTAAATAACAAAATAACTTTATAACTTAAAGCAAAAATTGGGAAACGTAAAGTCCGAAGTCTTTATATTAAGGGCCATCAGTCAAACAATACTGTTTGGTCTGGGTCTAAACAGAGCGCGTTGTGTGTGACGTCTTCTTTTGCGCATGCGGGCCGCTTTGAGCGTTCACACTAGAGCGTGTTTGCTGTCGCATTTTATTTGTAGTGTGAACAAGCAGACAAGAAAATCGGATTTGATCAAAAAATCGGAATTGAGCATTAAGACCTGCAGTGTGAACGTAGCCTTAGTTTGCATTAAGAGTCCTGACAGCTGTTATTTAGCCCGTTGGTTTTACAACAACAAACTGTTATAGTCTTGTGTTTGACGTGTGTGCTGTGAGAGTTAACAACTGTTCAAAAGGACAAACTGGCCGAGGTTTCCAAAGAGATTCATTTTAAGAAGGTACCTCCTGGTTAGGTTCAATTTCAGCAAACAAAGAGAGCAATTACTTCCTGGACTCCATCAGCACCGTAATTAAGCTCAGCAGGACAAGTATTTCTGGGTAGGTGTCAATATAAACAATGTTGCCCAGGTTGTTGGCTGTCTGCTGTGCTCAAAGTGGAAAATACATTGTTGTTCCAAAAAATTGATTCTGTGTCTTGATGCATCAGGACACACTGTTGGAGTTACATTCCCTGCAAAACACTGAATCTGAAACAATGATACTTTATTGTACAGATAACCTAATGTACAAGTGCATTTTCTGTTCTACCAGTAATTATTACAGTCTGTGCTTTCCAGCGTCTTAAGTACAGCTCTGTGACCTCGTGGCTTTTTATTCATAACTACCCCGAGTAACAAAATATGAAAACAAGCTTGTTACTGCTGCAATCCAACATCAATAAGTGGATATCCACAGTGGTTTACAAACATATCAGCTATTCCAAAAAGCACAAAAGGGAAGAAACGGATGATGCAAGAACATGTTTTAAGTTCAAACTGCATCAAACTAACAAACTAGACATTGTTTTTGATTCTGACTATGCTTCCTCAAGTACTTTTAAATTAAAGTTATTGATAATTATTTAATTCATTTAGTAATCACAAAGCATCCAGGGCATTTTAATTGAGGCTATAGTCAACGGTTTAACAGGTGAAATTAAACTTGGGAAGAAAACAGATGAAAATAAAAGTCAAAGAACAGAGAAATCATTTCCACCGTCTCTGGTTTACATCAGGAAGAGGAGAATAGGAAAGGGAAAGTCTAGAGATTTATCTCGTCTGTTGTTCCCTCAAATACAACCGATGGAAAAGGGTTTGTGTGATTTCAGGTTTATCCGAGACATCAACAGGAACCTAGCCTACCAATATTTCTGCTAAAACACCATCGGCCAGAGAGCTGACGTGAGGCTAAACAGGGTTACGGTCCGTCCTTCGCCATCTGAAAATGCAAAACCGATGCTTACAGGGAGGTGGAGACACACAAACTCTAATTTATCAAAGGAAGTCAGTTACTGGCTCCAAACATCAGCGCTCCAAATGTAGTGACATATTTTCCAAGTTAAAATATATTAACTGGGATAATCTGCTGCAACTTCCAGATGTTGCTGACACATCAAATAATTATTTTGGCAGGGCACTTGTAACTTTAAACCACATGCTTCACCACCTGAGCTATATTTTAGTCATCTAGAGAAAGTGGGACCGACTTTCTGGTGTCTACATTAGAATTTCTAGCCACTACTTCAAATGAACCCTGACTCTTATAGAGGAAGGCAGAGGGGTTACCACAGCTGCACCCAACTGACATACTTTGCCTGTCACAGTAAAGTCAGAAAGCTAAAAAAACAGAACAACTGGCCCAAATTAGATGGTTTACAAAGTACTTTAGTAATGGTCAGACTATGACCACATATGGCTTTAACTATAAAATGTTCAAAAGTTTTTAAAGTGGCAAAAGCTGAACCACTTTCCAGTATTAAAACACTCTGTTCTAATATCATATTAGGTAGGCAGGTAGTAAAAATGAGAATAATGAGGGAAAATAATAACCGAATGTCACTTTTGAACCCCTGCAAATCGTGGAGCTCACACCACTGAGTGAATCAGCCTAAAACATTATCTGACGCACTACTTTCAGTTCCTGTCTTTTTAATGGTCAACCCTCTGTTGACCCCTGTGTGAGGTTTTTGGAACAAACCTTTGGGCCGGTTTTGAGAGCTTTATCAAATCCTTTATGTATTTCAGCAGTTACCTTTGCAAAATGATTCAAATCACTTTGAAAGATATCCGTGGATCATGTGCAAACAACATAGGACTGAGTTATTGATCTCTCTGTTATTGTGTTCTTACTCGTGCATCGTACTCCAAGACAAAGGGAGGGATATCGATCTGCTCAGGCTTGATGCAGGTGAAGAGCTGTTGCAGATTGTCAAGGTAGCGGACCTTTTCCTTCATGCCAGATACACTGAAAGTGGTGAAGAACCATGTTGAAACCTTGATTGAGACAAATGAAGAAAGAAAGGATGTGTGTAAAGAACCGTTCATCAGTTTTTAAAGACATTCAAGCTTGATTTTGCATTACCAGGACACCAGTCATGCAATAATCAAAGAATAACTGAACACAACTGTGTAAAAAAAGAAAACTGAGCAAGACTTTAATGAATAAAGAAAAAGTTATCAAGAAACCAGATAAACCAGAAGTTACTTAATGAGGAAAATATTTTCTGGATCAGTGTAATAGGAACGTAAGGACTTAGATTAATAACAAAAGCAACAAGCTCCTGGTTGTCTGCCTTTTACAGATGTGTGGTTCTGTTGACTTCATCAGGCAGTGACCTCGAGCTTGCACTTTAGCGGTTTGCAGCTGAGTGTGAAGCAGCTGGGATGAAAACTAGCACAAATCTCCAAATCTGAGGCCATGTTTTTTTTTGACGGTAACACGGTGGAGTGCCAACTTTGTGTCAGGATGAGATGCCGATCCAAGTGGAGGAGTTTAAGTATCTCATGGTGTTGTTTGTGAATGAGGGGTGAGGGGAGCAGACTGGTGTGTATGAGGTGTCGGTGTGCTGTAGTGAAGAAAGCGCTGAGCATGAAAGCAACGCTATCAATCTACAGGTCAGTCTGCATTCTTACTATCACCTGTGGTCACGAGCCCCGGGTGGTGAACAAAAGAATGAGACAAGCAGTGGAAATAAGTTTCCACTGAAGGGTGTATGGCACAGCGTTTTAATCTTAAATGTATAAATATGGCTTTGTAATGTCTTGTGCCCACTCTTTTTCTTACAAAAAAAGGATAAAAACTTGATCAAAATCATCTGAAATACAATAAACTACACAGACAAGGTTTGTTTTTATACATTATCAACTGAAATATAAATATCTGGTACTTAGTAAAAATGTTTTACACAGGCCTGTATATTAAATTAAAACCATCCCTTACCTTCGAGCGAAATGTTGGATGTACAAAGTAGAACGCCATCAAATTTTTTTTATACCTGCAAGAAATAAAGCAGAACATTAGTGGAGTAATATTTCTCAGCAACCCTATGACTCATTATTCTGGAAATTAAACATAAAATTAAAGAACCTGTATTATGAAAAGAAAATGATTGATCTTCTGAAAGAGGAGACACAATGTTTCTGTAGCCGTTTCCAAAGCCACAGATTTGCTGTTCCACAAAAACACCACTTTATAATCAGCTCCATCCTGTACATTAGCATGGACACATTTACCATAAAGAAGAGCCAAATGTTTTTCCAATGCTTGGTTATTTATTTGATTGAACAGACAGGTAATTAGACAATTAATCGACAGTGTCAGCTACAGCAGCTGTCATAGTACAATGCTGCTTTACGCCGCTTTGATCAGACAACTTTAGCCATAAAACTGTGCCAAACTGTCTACAGAAGGAAGCTAATTTTAGACACTTGTCTCCATCTACTCGTATCTGAAGCTCAGTCAAAGCAGCCAAAACCACAGATGGCTCACCAGTCTGTCAGTCTCACGCAACCAACTCTCCCTGATGGAAGAGGGGCCCAAGAGGCATCTACATTTGGGAGGAACTCTATTTCAATCACCATTATTTAACTACAGACCATGCTCCAATGAAGCAACAGAGCCACATCACTGGCAAAAACAGGACATGTAAACTTGAGGTTACCAAACCGGTATAAGCCTGTTATGTCTGCCATTCCTAAGTTGCTGGAGTCAACTTCCGCTTCTCTGTTTTCAAGACAGAAGCAAACAAACAGACTGTGAGGCTAACAAACAAATCAGGGGTATATCCCAGAGTGAGAGAGCACCAACTAAAACTGTGGGTCAGTTACTAGTTACATGTGTTTAGAGCCAAATTCCTCGTATTTCTGATATTCACTAATTCAGATGATATTTTAAATTAATGTGCTGCATCTGGCAGTTCTTCTTGATATTGTAGGAATCAACCATCACACACAGATGTTGAGTCTTCAGGGTGAAATGGTTTGGAATAAGGGAGCCTCTCTCTGGATAAACCCTGTGCTCTCCCTGAGCTGTCAGGTTTATCCAGAGAGAACACATTTGTCCACACAGTCCACGCACTTTAACTTTACACTCAACATTTCCACTTTACTCTTGAAATAAAACACATATATTAAATAATAGTAAGTAAGCTCTTTCCCTTTAACCTTTGACCCTGGCCCCTTTGGATGCTGCCAAAACGTTCTGCATTCTGGAAAACTCTGGAAATAGTGCTGACCTGAACTTCAATCCATACTAAATTTGCTTGTGTTAAGAAAAACCAAAACATTTGTCCATCAGAGGAACACACAGGAACTTTTAGTTATCCAAACAATTCAGACGTACAAAACCGTGACTTGTGGCCTTCTGCACTGGTCCAGAGCCGGACCCGGGGATATTTAAAAATAATCACTCTCGAGTCCATCGGTCTCCTGCTAAATGCAGACAACATATCCACAGTTTTGGAAGCGTTTATGTTCAAATCTGGCGAGAGTCTGTTGGTTAGGTAATTTGAAGCTAAAATGCATCTGCAGTCAATCAATAGCTAAATAGCCAGACCAGGGTTCAATATCAACATGCCAAACCAAAAAAACTCAAAACAAAGCAACTGCTTGAGAAATGTACCAGAGAAAGAAAAATACTCCTAAATTAGCTACACATCCTGACAAAATAGCTAGAACATGAACAGAAACTGTAACTGTTTAGAAGTAAAGTAATCCCTGAACGTGATGTGAAACACTGTGTTCCTCGCCCTGCAGAAGAATGAGGACACAAAGTTCCCTGAAAAAAGGCTTTGATTGTCTCTGTGACTGACAGGCAGCGCAGTTCTTGTGCTTTAAACACAGAGCACTGCCAGACCCATGTCCCTGCTAAATGACAAACTTTTTAGCAGTCATCCTTTTCTACTGCAGCCAAAGTACAATATCCAAGTCAGAAAGTGTACAAGCAAACAGATAACCTCAGCGTTTTTTGTTTTACATTAAATGAGCCTTTAGTAGAGGCCAGACTGTTGTCTGTTTGCAGAGGTGGTGGAGCCTTAAACATCCCTAACATTTTAGGGCTGCAGCACGCACTGATGAATCAGCAGAACACAAACGTTCGTCTCGTCGCTTATGACTGAATGGGGGTTTCCTGTTCTGATGAAAGGGGAAGCTGAACGAAGGTGTCTTCATTCGCATATAAAGACTCTGTGAAAGCAAGGATTGCTTCATTTAAATTCCCTTTTCCTGCCTCACTGAACTATATTACGTAACCTGCATCTGACACCCTTAGGGTAAATGTATCACACAACATAAAGGATAAACATCAGGAATGTGCTACAGTTTCAGTTTTCTTTATAAAGGTTAAGAAAGGTGTTGTGAAACCAACAGAATGGACAGTGAGAAAGCAATGAAACATGAGAAACAAGTGTGGAAAGGTACGTCTTGACTGCATGGAGTTTCCCACTGACACAGGAAGCAAGTTTGGTTTCTAGTAACCAAAACTAAAAAGAGATGACAACTATAAACGCTTCTCCTACCCACCGAGTGCCCGAGTTTCTCTAGGTTTTTCCTTTGGTAGCTTCCAGTTAACAATATTTCAACCCCCTTTTTTTCCACAGTTACATTTAGATATTGTGTGGGTTTCAAGCCCTTGTGTTGATGTTTACGGACACTATAAATTTATTTAATCTAGTTTCAAGTGCTAGTTTTAAATCAGTAGTATAAATAGGATTATTAAGACATACACTTAAAACCTAACTCCTACAATATCCACTGTATGACCACTCATGTCTGTCTTTATTCATTTTACCGCGTTATAGTTAAACATGGAAGTAAATGGATCTAACTCGTTTGACTGAATACAGCATGAAAGCAACAAACTGACAATCAGGGGAGTGTGCCTGGATAGAGGAATCACTTCAGATCAGTGAAGCTGTAGATCTACTCTGATCTCTGAATAAAAGTGTAGATTTTTCTGGTTTCCATTTGGAAGATGTGGCTACGATTAAGCCCGATGAAAATATTCATCAATGGTGAACTTTTCAGGAGATCCCAAAGAGATCAAACAGCATCTGACAGCATCTGTATTGAGTTCTAAATGTGATGCTACACATTTGACACATTGCTCAACAGAATGACTGATTCAGGTCCAAATCCATTCTGCAACCTCAGTTATCACAAAGTCATGTCTGACAACAACTTTTCAGAGTGCTGTCTCTGAAAGGCTCAGTTTAGAATAAAGATCTGCTTTGCAAACGTTGAACTCTTTGATTGAGGCCAAGTCACAGCCAAGTCGCTTGGCCTCAAGTCACTGCGAGATGTCGCGCCAACAATGAAACAAAAATGTGTTTCACAGCTTGTTTGGCTTTTCCAATAATCTAAACACTGTAACCTTGGTGGTATCATACTGTGGCACGAACAATGTATCTTAACTTTAATGCAGCTGCAGAGGCTGAGACCAAGAGCCAAACGAAGACCAAATAGGTCAAATGAAACTCTAAATGTTTGTATGGCCTAATATACAAAATGTTAAACACCTTGATTTAGTTAGAAAAGTGGACCCTTTGTCATGTTATTGATACAACATGATTGTTAGATTGATTTAAAATCCAGTAAGCACTATGCTGTATGGAAAAAAATATGAAAGTGGCTACTATAATGACTTAATCATAGTATCATCATGGCCTTTGAGAGAGAAAAGGAGTGAATGAGAGGGGAATTCCCAAAGACTGTCTTTTTTACACAACCTCTCTCTGTCTGATTCTTTTTTAAGTTTTGGTTAGTTAAGGCTGGAGAAGTAGTTGGCCAACAATCTTAGCCAAATCTAATTCTACTTTAAATATATATTGTAAACCCAGATGACAACAGTTCTGGATAAATGGAAAGCTGAAGCAATAACAGCCTCAGACTGTTCTTACTCAGTGACTCAATGCCAGAGGAATAAGACAAAAGCGAATGCCTTATCTATTCAATGTTCTCTTCCACTTCATATGCGATTTAATGTTGGTTTTCCAATATACTTGACATGTTTTAATTTAAAAGATGGAAGGCAAAAGCTTAGAAAAACTGCAGTCATGCCTTTAGCTCAAGGTTTAGATTAGCCACAGGCTCAGCGTAATCAGGTGAGTAAAATGTCAGACTGACTTGACGTCAACGATGTCGTAGAGTTTTTTCAGGAAGTCGGTGTCCAGATGGTTATGCTCTCCGGTCAGCGTGTGAAAGTAAACCATAACATACTCCTTCACTGTGATGTGGTCCATTACATGGATGAAGTACAACAGGGCCTACAGCACACAGGCAGAGGAAACAAACATACAGGATTACTGCAAGTATTTATTTACTTACAATTCTGTTAAAAACCAGATCACCCAGATCGGATACGTTTTCTTTTATAGTTGCAGCTTTTCCTATTTAAAAACAGATACACTGCATTTTGCTACAGGTACTGAGGAATAAAATTAAACATGTAGTGAACAAGGTTAAAAACACATCAATGTGACCTGTACTTGCTCACACATATTGCATTATTACGAGTACACAAAAACAAAATAAATCTGCACCATCTGTTGCGGTGAAGTCCGACATGACTAAGATCACTAAAAGTGCTTTACTTTGACATATTGGCACATGTTACCTTTTCAAGGTCAATGAGGGTCACAGGGATGTTTCGTCCAACCACGACCATCACTGTCCTGCCACATACATCCACGCCTGGACAAACACACAGTAAAGTGTAAAGACACTCAGACCCTGCAATTTTTTATTAATTTAAATACAGTATCACAGTATGGAAACAGAGCTCCAGATGCAGTAAGTGAGAATTGTTGAGAGACAGTCTGTGTTTTGTTTGCAAATCAAACTCCGGCCCTCTGCCTACAGAGGTATTCTAACCAACACTGAGTAATAGTTAGTTTTACAGCAGTTCAGCCTCCGTGTCTGTGATTATGATCTGGACTTTTTGCTTGTAATCTACAGCGAAATTCTTTGGAAGGCTGACTTTTGGATAAAACACACATTTTTAAGTGCATGTTCTCCAACTGTAATGTGCATTAGTGGCTGTATGACAGCCTTTGTTTCTTACTTAAATGCATACAGACCTACTTGTGTAGCGTGAATATAAAATCTAAAATGCTTCTTTTGCATATTTCCCTAAGACAGTTAACAACATAAAGAACATTTTTTCTGGAAAGAATTTTCTTGTGATACAGATAAAATATATTAAATATATTGTTTTAAATTAAATATTCTTAAAGCTTAAATCTACCCACCTCAACACACGGCCTAAAAGTTCAAATAGGGTCAACCTTTTCCTTACTTGACATCAGCTGAGCTAATTGGTGCTCAACCTTGTCCTGGACTGTGTGCAACAACACTGCCTCCTACTGGTGATGACAGTCAATTGTGCCTTAGAGAGGATGAATTGCCTTTGCTCTTCATGCTGAGGTGAAACAAACTCTCAGCAGGTTAAAGGTCACCCAGCACCCTTACAATACACGTGTCTGAAAACTTCCTTTTGTTTCCTGGTTTTCTTTCACGTCTACATTCAGACGTTGAAAGACTCCTTCAAAGATCTAATATGCACGTCCCATGCTCAAACACCTACCAGTTTGGTACAAGGCTTTCAGCGCAGCAATGTCTGACAGGTCCTCTGCTCTCGCTCGACACAGCCAGCGACCGTAGCTGCAGGATTAAAACAGAAAGAGAAAATATCTTAAATATATGCAACAATTAGCGGTTACACACATGCTATAACTACTGCCTCTATAAATTACTGCCAAAACATCTAGTAAAATGCTATAAAAAAATATAAAAAGTTCTTTTTAGTGTTTTTTAAGTGTGATCAGGAAAGCAGCCAAAACGTAGCCGTTCAGGAATGTTTCAGTTAAATTTTGAGTGACGAACACTTACAGTGCAAACTGAAACAACATTAGATAGAAATACTTAGTAAATTGAGTAATTCAAATCATATTTATGTACAGTGAAATAACTGAATAAAATACCGCACTTGATTTTTTAAGTGAAAACTTTAATACAGGAAACGTTAATTTTAATACAAGTGGAAGACACTTGAAGCATTATTTTATTACATTTATTTATTTCACAGTTTGGTTGGACTCTTACTTTCTCTGGTGTTGTTTCTGCAGGGCTGCCTCAGACATCTGTCCCTGTAAAATCAGTTTCCGCTGTTTGTCTACATCGCCTTCCATCCGGGCGAAGGCGTGAGTCCCAACCTGACCCAGATCCAACTCCAGGCTGTCCTCGTCACACTCATCTAGACAAGCCAACAGATAAGACGTTGTAATGAAATGCTGAACTTGTATCCGATACTACTTACAAAAAATAATTAATCCAGTTAACTCAGGCTTTTTTAAATGATCGTTTCCCCTCGAAACACCATCTGTGTACAAGTTTAAGCAAATTATAAATGCAGTAACATTCTCCTGGGTTTGCTTGCTTGTCCGTATTTATTTTATTACACAGATTCCAAATTTATCTGCAAAGATGCCGTTACACGTGTGTGTGAAAGCGCTGCTATGAAGTCATAAACTCAGCTGACAGATTCCAGGCTCGGGTTCAAGTCTGTTTCATTCCTTGTTTCTCCCAGACCACATGCACTACTGCATGCATGTCTGTGCATTTTATCAACATCCAAATGGACATGTGCATCTGTCAGTGTGTATACATCAGCCTGTTGTTATTGGGTTTCACTCGCAGGCAGCCTGCTTGCTTTGGATCAACACCCCAAAGCCACATGTCGATGCTTTGAAGCATCAGGCCAGCAGGCACCACACTTGAGGTCAATGGAGGCAAGAGGCTCAAAATGGAAACCACAAACACTCACTAACACATGGGCTGGTGTTACTTTCACAGGCCTCTTCACCAAAACCTAACATTTAGGGTGCAAGCAAAGGCTTAGTTGAGGTAAACTAAAGAGGTCATACAAAATTCAGTTTATGTGGAGGGTTTAAAAACTCAGTACGAGTTTGGACCGAAGCTGTCAAAATTTCTGTTTGTCCTTTTTGTTTTTATTATTTTTCTATTTCTACAGAACTGTTGGGCCTTGATTACTTCCAATAAAAACTACTTGGTCTGCATTTAGCTAGAGGACAGATAAAAATGTTGGGAGCCTAGAAAAGCTTTGATGTGCTTCAAAACAGTTTCCTTATTTAGAATTCAGAAAGTTTCTCTGCCAGACACATCTTCCTTTGTTTGACAGTAGTGTGCTGATCACATCCAACTCTTCCTTTTAGGAGAACACTTTTGTTCAAGGGCTTTGAGACAATCATCGTGACGAGGCATCATGCTGGTTAAAATCTGTCTGCGATACTTCTACGTCAGGTTATACAGCGTCTCCATCCTCATGTCCCGTCAATGCTTTACTACAAATAAAACAATCATGTCCTGACACCTCAGGAGCCTGAAGGCAGATGCAGTCTGATTGACTCACAAAAACAACCTGAGCTCTAAGTTAATCATTATCCAGAGTGTCATCTTTACACTATATTTAACGATTCAGCTCAGATGTTTTATGGTTCGGTTAGTCAGTGAGAAACAACATGAATGACTGACAGCCTAAAAAGCCAAACAGCTGACTGCTCAGTCATTTAATCTCACCTCCTCCCACAGAGAAACAGACTATTTCAACTTGACAGTGAAGTCCTTCAAATGAAAAGAAAAGCTTTTATTCTACAAAATCAAACTACAGGGAAGAAATGTTTTGTTTCTTTTCGACTGAAATGAAAGTGAAGCATGTAGTGTGTCCCTTTCCGATTTCAGGAAATTGTTCATCACAGTATTGAAAGAAAAAAAAGAAAAAAAGAAGTCTGTGTACCTTCAATGCTTCCTGGTTTCTCTGTGATGCGGATCTGTCTTTCCGGAACCACTGGTTCACCCTCAGAATTGCCGATGTCAGCTGGGATGAGAGGTAGGCAAGTCTTTTCTTCTCCCTCAGAGCGTGGGTAGTACAGAGGAAGTAACTTCTTGAACGCAGACTGAAAGAGCACAAACATTAATATTTATATTAGTGATTAATATGCACATGGTTAACTTAATACACCTGGTTTTAAATAAGAGGAACATGCAGGTTAAGTTTTTCCTGTTGGTCTAAACTAAAGACAAAAAGTCACACAAACCTCCTCTATGTCTGAAACTGCAAACACCACCGTTTCTATGCTGTTTCCATGATTCTCCAGGAACCGCCGCACTGTCCCTACAAACACATTTGTTTTGGTTTATTACAAGATAACACAGACAAACAGACAAGTAACAGCAAATCTGTAGTTTACAGAGCAACAGCAATTTTTCTATGACTAAGAAGAGGATGAAACTAATTGAGATGGGTCCTTTTCTGTGGTGTGGACCTGTAGTCGTGTATTTAAGTGAACAAACCTGAACAAACATTTTGCAAACTAGCAGAATAATTACCACATATGGTTCTCTTTGGGTGTAGGAATTCACTGAACTAATACACTCCACTATGACCCCTGTATATCCAGTCTTACATTCAGTTCAGTTTTTGTGGTTATTTTACAGCCAGTAGTAGCTTTAACTCCAGACGTGTGTAAGACTTCTGTTTGAGTGGATCTGAGTGATTTCAGGGTGGCAAGCTCACCTCTTAGATTCAATTCCACTGTTTTGAATTTGGGCCTATTACAAGCTTGGGGAGTTCAATTTTCCAAAGGGGTCACATGAGAAATTGGGATTTTTGTGGAGGGCTGCACCGATAAACTTACAAAGAGAGATAAAATTAATATTGAGCAGAACTGAGTTCACTGGTGGGGCTCTCCATAATATGTGACCCCATGGGAAAATCACCCACTGCTGGTATAGTACGTGCTTGTACAATTATTTGACCTTGTATGGAATATGTGACTAAAATAAGTGTCACACCAATAAAAACCTGTGTGTGTGTGTGTGTGTGTGTGTGTGTGTGTGTGTGTGTGTGTGTGTGTCTTACTCAAAGCAATGTGTGTTGCATCCTCCAGAGGATAACCTCTTTTGGTTGTGGTCACCACACAGAAGCCAACTGATGCCATTGACTGCTCTCTGTGGTGAAAAATGAAGAAATACAGTCTCACATACTGCACATCACATTTACAGTACACACTGATTATACAATGTCAAATGTGACATATATCATTCCCAATATGTCTACATGTTGTCAATACAAACAATGGCAATAAGAAAAGTTGTAATAAACAGTTCAATATAGCACCTTCAGATCCCTCTATTGACCTTGGAGAAAGGTCAGAGGTCAAATGTGACATGATATTTTAAACCTTCATATGGTACTTTCTATATGCTGACAATACACATCAACTTGTAACAATCAAGCTTTTACGTTCTCAGGCTTTTAATCAGTTTTTGACCAATAAGTCATTGAGTGGACCTTGAAAATCTTGGTGGAGACAAATTTAAGACAAATTTGAAGGGATTATTATGGACCCCACTCTACACCCCTAATAAGTTTTCAGAGTTCATTCAGAACTTATTGAGCTATTGTGTTTATAAACAGAATGACACGTACGCGTACACTACCAAAAACATAACATCCCTGGTGGAGGTAAAAATGTAATTCCATGTAAAGAAAATGCTGGCAACCGCCAGTGCTACCCCTCGGTTTTCTAGTAGACAAACCTATGGTATCAATTTGAAAGTCCTAGGTGACCTACACGAGTTATCGCATTTGCAAGATTTTCAGAAAACTTGTCCTCTGACCTTGAGTTTGAGATTCGAATCCCTCCAAGATTTTTAGTAGATACATGTATGGTATTCATTTAAAACGTGTTCTTGATTTATCACATTCACAAACTCAGGTGTCCATGCTGCCTGCCCACCTGAGGGAGGCGTGACAACAATCTCTGACCAGCCTTTTTACAGCTGAGGGCTAAAAACAAAATACTAAATATCTCCAATACTACTATTTAAATTTTGCCAGTCTGACTTTTTCCTTTCTTTTTTGTCTCAGTGGGTTCAGCCTTCTCCCTTAAATCATCATCACTGCTCTCTCCACTTCATCATATACTGCAAACATCTATATCACCAAGTAGATCAGGACAGAAACGGCACAATCTGGTCTGTGAAATATTGATTAGGAAATTGTGGATTTTAATCTGAAACACTGTTTCTTGTTGGGTTTGTTTTTAATTTATCCATTGACTTCATATTTTACAGATGGATTTTCCATCAACCTTTAAAACGGATCCAACTTTTCTGAAATCAGTGTTTCTGTAATCTGAAGAGTTCATCTTGTCTTACAAATCTTTGAGAAAGCGCTGGAAAGCTCAACGTCACTTTCATTCAGTGACTGTTTACTGGTACCTTCTGACAGAGAACGAAACGGATGAAATTTGAGAAAGTCAAACTGCCAAGTTTAGGACGTGGGCTGAATTATAAGTTGCTGATTCTTACGCAGCCAGCTGCATGATGTTTCTGTAGCAGCTGTATAGCGAACTCTCTGCTGCTGTCCTGTATTTGGCTTTGTACTTTGGCCCCACGGTGTGGATGATGAACCGCGCTGCTAGGTTGAAGCCCTTGGTCAGCTTTGCCTCCCCGGTGCGACATCCTGGACACAAACACACAAAAAGATTATTATATTCATTATTACATGTTAAAAATAAACTCTTATGACTGCAAAGGCTATTGATGCAGCAAATACACACGTGTATCAGCAAGCCGACAACTGAGTTTATGAAAGGGAAAACTGTTTTCTTTTGACAATTAAATTTGCTGATTAAATTTTCTGGTATGCTAACCACACAGAGATTTTTATTTTGAGCACCAGCTTCTTGAAATACTGCATCTTAAAGCATCAATATATATATAATAATGTATATATTTTTAGGTGGTGTTTTTTGATGAAAAGACACTTCCAGTGTGTCGGGGTGAACACCAGTAATTAGACTTTTATTTGTACTTGGGAGGTGTGAAAAGCCAATCTCAAAAACATTGGCACATGTTGTACATCCACAGTGATGCGGATAACTGAATAACAAACCCAGACATCTTTGCAGGGTTCAAATTTGGATTTGTTCCTTGAAATTGGAGCTCAAAGTTCAAAGCATATTACTGGAAGCAATTCTGCAGAAAGTAGTTCCAGTGAAAACTGGGCCGTCATTAACAACAATGGCTCTGTTTCTGGAAAGAATGTTTTAGATGACTTTGGCAAGTTTTAGTTTAAAAAAAATGCACAATGGTGGTGAAAAGTCAGAATCAGAGATCTCATCTCAGATCTAACAATCTCATTTGCACGATCAAGAAGCCAGAACACACTTATTTGTGTGTTTATCAGTACTTTGAGCAGCTGTAGAGACTTGATGAAAGTTCACTTTGTATTAGAGTGCCAGTGGTAGTGCCAGCGTGATATCAGGTGACTGGTTATATTTAACACTCCCAGTGATATCGCTGAGAAGATCAAAGTGAAATCAAGCTTTGGGAGAGAGCTCATTTCAGCAGTTTAACCTTCCATGTCTACCTTTGAGTTTAAGCAGCTCGTCTCGGAGCTCGGGTCCTGCCAGCTGATGGATGCTGTCAGACGTGGGGTTCTTGTCGTTTAGCGACTCGTTGCTGGTGTTCACGACGGCGGTGCAATTCAGCAGGGCAATGTCACCAACACTGTGGGGAAAGAAAAAAAAAAAACTATTAAAACTATACAGAGTAAATATGAATGACACGGCGGATAAAAATATGTTGTGATGTCATTTTGCCAAAGATGTTGTACACTTTTTTTGCCATAAAACAATGTTTTGTATAAGTTTGTTATTCTGTATTTTACTAGGTGTGGAAATGTTTTGGACAGGGACAAAATTTTTGAATAGTTTGACACTGTATGCAGCTACAACAGACTTACAAAGAAACAATAAAGATGCAATCTAAATGCAAACTTTGAGCTTCAATTCATGAGGCTGAAGAAAAACACTGGACTAACCATTGAGGAATAACAGTGTCTCCTATTATTATCATTATTATTATTATTATTATTGTTGTTATTATTACTACATGTCACTGCCTCCCAGCTCCTAAACAAAAGCTGGGCTATTTCTTCTTTATTTATTGAAAGTTAAGTGGGTAAACTGTCTTGAGTTTATACCAAGTGTTGTAAGTTGTAGCTGTGAATCCATAAGCAGTATTCTAAGGCGCTCTCAAAACAAGTGGAACAAGAGGGCGAAAACAAAATAAATCCATTAGAAAGTTCACGGGAACATCAAAGGCCATTTAGAGCCAAGCGAGGTGAGGTCAGATTTAACCATGGCTTCTTAGGGCTTCAGTTCACTTCCTACTGGATTACAGTGCAACAATAACTCATGCTGCAGGCAAAACCTGCTCTGTGACAGCAGATCAACATGTACAAAAACCACAGTGTACTGACCAGTCAGCTGACTGGAAAATTGCATCACCACCATCATTCATAAAAGCTCTAATGTGCATGCTATTAGATGGTCTATAGATTTCCCATTCTGTCTTCAAGCTATTTTACTGTCTTATAATTTCTAATAGAGCGATTCTACAAGAGGTCACATAGGACGATTACTTGTTAAACTTAGATAAAAGTTACAAAAAAAGCCCACTGTCTGTTTGAAATAGTTGTTTTTTTTTTTTAATTTCTCTTTACTTGCTCTCAGTATAACAACAGAAGGTGTGCGGCTGAAAGAATGGGGATAAAATGACCTCATATTCAATAAGAAACCATCTAAATAACTATTTAAAGTCAGATTTACCATGTCTTAATTACAGCGATTAAGCCTTTTTACTTACACAGTCTGCATTTTTCCTTCCAGGCTTTTGATAGACTTTTATAACATAACGCATTTTCAGTCAAAGTGCTTAATGTGCCCACATTCACCGGAGGCTTTCTTTTATGAATATCGGGTAAAAGCACCGTACAGTATGTATGTCCTACACATACACGTAAATATTTTAACTGGAGCAGATATATTGGAATATAGCATGCATTATATTTTTAATCTCATCTCTCTCTAACAATATTTTTTATGGACAATCATGTTTGAGTCATCATACGTTTCCAACATCACCCCTTTTGGGAACACAGTTGTAGCTACATGGTTAAACAGAAGGCTAGTCTATCATTGTTTTTGGTCTGAAGTTAGTGTAAGTGAAACAAAGTTACCTGGGTGTGTTGAAAGTGTTTCACACTACAGGCTCCAGAGGTGCCAACATCAAAGGATCAGAAAGAGGAAATCTGCTGTTTGGTAACGTCTGTGGGTTTGAAACTTTTTACAAAGAATACAAAGAAAAAACTAATTCACTGAGGTTTTTTAAAAATTATTATTTGGGTTACTCATCCATTTGAGTACTGTGAGAATGATGTTTTTGCACAGTCACTTGGCAATAGAAACTAAAGATCTGCACTTTATTGTTACATTTTAAAAACTATTGTGTTGGCACAGAGAGCTAAAATTAGGAAAACTGTGCCACTGTCCAAACGTTTCCACACATTTCCAACATTTCCCACAAGTTGCTTTATGTGACTTTTATTCACAGTCATCACCAGGCCCCAGTCTCCAGTAAAAGCCCAGTGGTAACCAAAGACTTTTCCTTTACCTCTAACAGTAACAGTGATCGAGGGACCAAACATACTGCAAACATTTAGACCTTGAAGATATTTGGCGAAACTTTAATGCTTATTTTAATACCTGAAGTCAACTCTTTGTTCAGAAGCCCTTCAGGTCGTGTTAGGAAAGAACAAGCAGGAAATGCATGTGTTGACTGTGTTTGATCACAAGACATATTCAGCAACCAGGACCACGAAGCAAGAGTTGTGTGTTTTTTTTGTTCAGCTCATTCCTCCGAGCTCAATTACAGATGAGTCACCAAATAAAGTCAAGCAGGATGCCTGCAAACACCAGTGAAACAGATCTCGTGCGAATTCCCTGTTCCTGTTTTATCAAATGCTAGCTTCTGTATAAAGTCGTAGAGCAGATATATCCTAAACACATGAAACATCCTCTCCCCATTTACGAACAAAATCATTTAACAACATATAGTACCAGGTGTGCGCTATCAGAGTATCCATGAAAAGCACAAGTTCATTTTAACACAATAAAAATAGCAACACATTGACAGAGTTATATCATGACTACGACATAAATCAAAAAACATTACTTACAGGAAGAGTAACATTGCTACAAGATTCTGTGAAGAACTTCAGTGTGATGATGCTTTGAGGCCCAATGACATTGACTCTGACATTTAAAACAACCATAAAGTAAATAAAATAGAATTATTTGTATTTAATTATTCTATAAATGACTTTCTGTCAAAAGAAATGACCCAACAGCTCTTTGTCTATTTAATGAGACACCATTAAGACTTTCAATACCTTCAGAAACCTTGCTTGGACTTTACTTTTTAACCACCATGGGTTTAAAAGTAAGTCTGAGAAAGTGGTGAAAGAATGAAAAACTAAGCTATAGTCATATGGAACCTTGGATATTAGCTCAAAAATAGACCTCTTTGTAATTCTAGCTGCTGGAAGGTTTAAAAGCACCACTGCTCGAGGGTCAATTGCTCTCAAATCCTGGTCATGCTATTGCGGCAGGAATGTGCGTGCTCTTGATGACTGCTCAGGGGAAGGCTGGTACCACAACAAGGCTCCTAAAGAAACACTGCTGCCAAGTCGGGCTCCACAGTCATGTGTTTCTCCACAAAGAAGATTTACGAGGTTATGGACTCTGAACAGGTTTGTATGAGCACATGGACACACAAGCAGCATTTACTACTACTACTATATGATACTGCTAATATCAATACATTAATATTACTGCCCTTTTTTAGGATTTATCTAGGATCACACACCCTGCTTAAATGACAGATGATTGACAGCGATTACCAGAATACACAAATATGCAGAGTAAAAATAAACACTGCCATTTCTTTCTTTCTTCTGCTCATCCAAAAGTGTGTGTGGATTAAGCAGCCAACTGTGAGTGGGGTTCTCTTTGGTTAGGGTGGGTGGGAATACACACTCCGGCAGGTAATTCCCTCTCAAAGTGAAACTTTTGTGGACTTTGATCTGATTTACTGATAGTTTCGGTATGATTGGTCACATTCTCAAAAGCAATGATGCACACATCAGCTTTATCTTACTGCAAAGAGCAGATTTTCATCAGTGTGTTAAAAAAAGAAGAAATTTAGCATGACATAGTTACAAAAAATACACCATATGGACCACCAAACCCAATTAAATCTGTTAAAGCTAAAAGGTAAATATACTTTCAAGCTTCAGTTATTTCATTGTGACATTTTTACTTGAATGAGTATATGATTCTGTGTCTATCTTTGTTAAGCACTCACTAAATGTGTAGGGAGAAACCGTGGCTGACGTTGTGGCCTCTTATAAAGTTAACAGTTTGAAGAAGACAGATTTCTACAGAGCAGCAACAATGTGAAGAAACAACGTGACTCACAAGAGGATGATCTTGCGGTTGATATCCGGCCTGAAGGGGAAGGGTGAGGGGAAACTCTGGCTGAGCATGCTGTCGCTCCGGACCAGCCGTTTCTCCTCGCCATCCTCATCCAGCTGCTGCTGCCATGTGGGAAGAGTCTGGATATCCACAAACTGGGAGCGAGCACCCAGAGGATCCATCCCCCTCTGGCACTACAAGCCTCGAGAGGATCACCAACTAGCTGGGCTGCAAGTACAAGATAAAGTCATTTGCCTATTTCCAGTGTGTCCCTGTGGCTTTAACAAAAAAGAAAGAAAAAATCTAAATGATTGTGGAAATGAACAGTGCTCATTTGCTGTGCTTTTGAGAAGATCTGCATCTTGGTTTATTTTCACAGGTAATCAGTCTATCCTAGCTGTGATCGGGCCACAGGTCACCAGTATGTTGTAAGGCTAACACAGAAAACCTGACAACCCATTTATGTTCACATTCACACCTATGGCCACGTTAGAATCACTGATTTGCCTAACCCCATTCATGACTCAGGGAGGAAGCTGGAGCACCCACACAAACACAAGGAGAACATCCAAATGTCACACAGAAAGGTGCAGGCAGGGAGAACTAACTGGCAAAAAAGATATTATCTTTGAAAACTTAAAAGGTAAAAACAAAACCTATGATTTTGTTAAACATGTTTCAAGGCTTGGATCTTGGTGCAAAACCCAGTTCAAGGGTGTTCCAGTCTCTAGCCTCCAGAGACCTGTTTGGTGGCTATGAAGAGGACATTACAGCATCAAGAAGACCTAATAAGATCGCTTAACAGAGCAGTTACTTAGCATATGAAAAATAAATCCAGGTCTGAAATAAACTGTTTAGAATAAAGAAGTGTTTAAAAATTCAGACCTATAGGACTGAGATGTTATTTTTTCTATGCAAATACATATGTAACATGCATCCTGTTAATCGATCTAATAACCTGATCTGTAGGAGTCTGTAATGGAGCCATATTTTTACTATGTCAGTGAGCGACATGTGTTTTACTTATCTCCAAGTCTTCTGACAGTTTGGAAGAAGTACAAAATATGCACGTGACTCTGAGTTCAACCTCACCGTTTGCAACACACAACTGTCAGACAGACAGCACTGATCAGCTCGGCCAGCCTTTTTAACAGCACACATTTCAACCTGGCTTACTGAAACACTTAAAGGAACTCAGGAATCATTATTACAAATAAGCTTTCCCTGCAATGAAAAGTCAAGATGTTTGTCATGAAGCAGGTCTACGAATTAGAGAGTAGAAAACCAGCTGTCGATTCCCATTCCTAATAACGACCTAGAGTAAAGACGGACCTTTCAAACTGCATGAACGGCTGCCACCAGTCTGATTCCAGCCACACATATCAAACTGTCTCTGATTTACAGCAGCAAACTCGACAAGAAACCCGCATGTAATAACATTATCACCAGATAAAAGCTGAGCGCTTCATTGAATACACGTATGACAGTAGTCCCTTTGTTCAGACATGTAACACCATATCAACCCCAGCTCGAGATAAAACCATGTCATGAGCACGACAAAACTCAAATAGGTTCAGTGTAACGCAGAAAGTTATTTTTAGTAAGCTGGTTGAGCTGTTTTTGTTTGTAATTGTCTGCTTTTCCTGCTGTTGTGGCAAATTGGCTACTTTTACTTACTTTTTAGAGTTTTCTAAATTAAATAAGCAGTTTGAAGACATTTGGGCATTTGGCATGTTACTGCTCCATTAGCTCTTTAACAGCTGCATTTCATTAAAATAATCAAACACATGTGTGATAAGCATCCGTCACAAGAAATTAATCATCCATCTCTTACTAGGTGAACTTCTTACTCTTCCGAAGCATTTCTATGTTAGGCCAGAAAAGCAATAGTCTCATTATAAATCGATAAATAGTGCACTTTGGTCAGAGTGTCTCAGAAACCAAACAGACAGTTACCCACCTAGCAATGTATTTCCTTTACAGAGGTGATGTCACGCCAAAATTATAAAAGGAACAATTAATAAATCTTGACACGACACCATATAAAATCAAGACGTGATGTTCATCCTCAGGGTCCTCATACTAACAAGCACAAATACTGCAAATACAGTCAAAAAGTAAGATTCAAAGTGCCAATTACAAGGATTTGCACATTTAGCAACCATGCTAAGAGCTGATTGTTGCGGCGTAAAGTCTGGAGTATTAAAAAAATCAACATCCCGTTAGGTATTTCAAAATAAACTTCTAGAAAATTTTTCATTTAACTACGTTTCAAAAACTACATTTCATATAAGTATGACAACTGCATTTTCCCATTAATGGAGCCAGCTAGGACTCATCAATAATGTGTTTTATCAATTTTATCATTATCAAGTAGTTAGTGAAAGTCTGTTCTTCTTCTCTCTACACTGGCGTTCCCATGTACGTGTTACATGTTGGATTACAAACGAAATACAATGTCATGTGAGTATGATTATTCTGGCCTTTTAACTATTTTTTAGAGTATGTTTAATGTACTTTTGCTCTGTTCTTTATATTTTTCTGTCATGTCCATAGTCTCAAAATAGCACACGCTTTTATTTTGTATAGGTTAGACAAACAGTTTTCCGGTGCTATTCACGAGATCATTTTATTTTTCCGGTACTAGTCAGCTGACTTAAAAAAACACTTCCGGTATGGTTGCTTAGGGATCGCTGTGGAGTCACGTTATTGTTGTAAACCGCAAAAGTCGTTGGCTCTAAGCCAGACGTCTCTAGCCAAAAATAAAACAAACAAAAACAAGTATCTGTAAATACCTAACATATTATTTTATTTTGGACTGTACATTCAAAAAATGTACAAAATATGTCTTTTTGGTATTGCAGTCAAAAGCAATAGAAGGAGCGCAATCGAGAAAACAAAGAAACAGAAAAGTCTCTTTGACTCGCAGTTCACTGCTAAAATCCTATCTAAATATTTTTTAAAAATATATTTCCAATTGAATGTATCTGTGTGCATAGTTTTATAGGCAAAGTAGCACTGCATGGTAATTGTTTTAGTAACGATTTGTGATAGATTGGTTGGGTCTGAAACAGCAGCCGAAGTCAGGCACTTCAAGGTAGTTGCTAGTTGCCACACTTCAGAGGTAAGAGGACCAACATAGACGCTTTACATTGACGAAACAAACGCTAATGTTGTATATAACGTTTAGAAATATAAATTTATGTGATGGTTACTTTTATTAAGTACAATTATCCAAGAATTGTTTTACCACGTGGGTCTAGTAGCTGGGTTGTCGTGCTTAGGCACACTCGATTTGGGTCAAATTTGTCTCCGAGCGGGCGGAGGTTAACGTTGTTGTGTTGACTCAAATGCCAGAAGCGTAAACCGCCAACTCTGCCTGCAGTTTTGTGCACTAAAACGAACGTACCCGTATCTGCGAGGACTGATGTGCTATACCTTGCTACACGTTTGCTAAGTAGTACGTGTTTTTGGTGTATTATTTTAAAGCAGGATTTGCAAATTATGAGGAAAGGACATAAAACGAAGGAATAGGCCAACAACATTGAATCGACACTGCAGAAATAAAGGCCGTAGTTCGACACATTATAAACAATTCGAAAATACTTTACACCTCATTAATACGGAATAGCACACTAAGATCAGACATGTATTAAGTATGTAGTGTCGTGTGCTGGTATAAAGCAGAAAAGCTTACTTGTCACACAGAAAGGTGCAGGCAGATTACAATCTTACTTGTGATATATTTAATACGCATCATAATATACGTGGTAGATATGGTAGGTGGTAGGTATAGTCTAGATAGCAGGGACAAATTACAGCACAAATTAAACTATGCTATATAGATAAAGATTCGTCTTTTTATTCCTGTAAATATCTATTAATATGTGGACACTTGGGTGCATTTGATTTGTATTTCGTCTTTGTTGTCATGATGGAAAACATGCATTGTCAATGATGTTTCCATTTTTGTGGCAACATTTGCCAACAGTTGCACAACCAGAAAGCCAGGTCCTTAAAAAAGAGAGGGATGCCCTGATTGTGCAAATGTGGTTTAGTACCAAAGTTTAAAATGGTTAATGTTTTCAGCAGTGTTTGTGTGTTTTTTTTCCTTCTGTTGTATCAGGGAAACCGATTTTTCATATAAAAACTATTCACGATCTTCCCCACACTATATTGGAACATTTAGCACAGGAAGCATCAAAGCCACTTTAGAATGACACGATAACTAATAACATGTGGGTGTAATGTTCAACTTTTCACACAGTGTTATAAAAAGAATAAAAACAGTTTTCTGTATGGTCTTCATGAAAATGTAGACTTCAATATCTAGCAGAACATACTGAACTCTGAACTTGTCTTAAATTTCTTCAGACATTATGTAGAATCAGGTGGAGCCAATCAAGGACTGAGTCTTTGTTTTTCTTCCGTAAAAGGTGTCCACAGTAAATTTTTCTCCTGTGCTCTGGTGTGAAACAGGTTTCAGCATCACCTTAGGCTGCTGGTCATGGGTTTGACCAAGCAGTACCTGTGCTACGTTGCCAGCGCTGTTTTTGGGGTCATCGGCAGCCAAAAAGCCAACATCACGTATGTGACCCTTCGAGGAGGGGAGAAGGGACGCTATGTAGCTGTGGCTGCTTGTGAACATGTTTTCATCTGGGATGTTCGAAAAGGCGAGAAGGTGAGGTTCAAGCTTGGTTATAACAATGCGAGAACTCATATCCAGGTACACTTCCCTTTAGATTCTACCTGTTCTTATCTTTATTCTTGTCATCTCTGTGTGTGTAGGTCTTGATCCTGCAGGGTCAGAAACATGAGGTGACCTTTCTGTGCCCTTCACCTGATGGAGTTCATATTGCCGTGGGTTACGAAGATGGTGCAGTAAGAATCTTCAGCCTGCTGAACGGTGAGAGCAACGTCTCCTTCAACGGCCACAAGTCTGCAGTCAGCGTCATACACTATGATGCACTCGGGGCGAGACTTGTTACTGGCTCAAAGGTGAGTGTGGAAGGTTGTTCCTTGGTTTTGTTAAGTGTTGACATGATTTTAAACTCGACATCGAAGTGACAACAGTTACACGAAAATAAAGGTGTTAATATAAATGGAAGATAAATTGGAGGTTTGTTTGTTGAGTGGTTTACTTTGCCTTTAAAAATGCTTTATTTTTTTTGACAACATGGACTGCGAGTTGCAGGGAATCACCTCAATGAACTGTTTACTCCTCTCTTAGGACACAGATGTGATCGTGTGGGACATCATCAATGAGTGTGGGCTGTACAGGCTGAGAGGCCATAAAGATGTCATCACGCAGGCCCTGTTCCTGAGAGACAAGAACCTCCTCGTCACATGGTAGGACACCGTGATGTTTACATTGTGTCTTGTCTACTGGATTGTATATTTGAAATGTAGGTGTGAAAAGCTAATTGTGTGCTCTGTCCACTGTATAGCTCCAAAGACAGTTTTGTCAAGTGGTGGGACTTGGACACACAGCACTGCTTTAAGACTATGGTGGGCCATCGCAGTGAGGTGAGATGCTTCTTTCTCTGCATTTGTGGAATTTCTTCCCTTCTAGATATTCCACACATGTATGGCTAGGGTTGGGCCAGATATTGTTCACAATAATACCAATAGAAATTTTTCAGCGATATAAAAGTACCATATCATGTATTCGCTTCTTTAGCGCACACAACAACAAAACAAGCCCAGACATGTCTGACAGTGAGAGGGTAAAAACCCTACAATATTAGATAGAGAACCAAACAATCAGACAACCTCCTATGAACTTGGCGAGAGTGGAAAGGAAAAACTCCCTTTTAATAGGAAGAAGGTTGCAGCAGAATCATATTCAGCGAGGGATAGCCTTCTGCCACAATTAAAATTTAGTAAAAGGGAGCTACTTCAGCAACCTCCAACAAAGCGTGATGCTTTACAAAATACACAAGAAAACGCTTCCTGGTGACGATGGAAACAACAAACTTGTTTCACCCCTTGAGGCAAAACCACACCATCAAGTACAACCAGGCTACGAAGGAGGAGATGCTAACAGCCGATGATGTACAACCCAACATTAAACAAATGACTCACCTGAGCAACACTGGAGGACTCGTTACTTACACTCGAAATAACAAGAAGCACAAACAGTGGATGGAATATATATAGCGCTGCAGAACTGTACCCCCCCCCAGCATGTTTGCACTGAGTAGGAGATGCTCTGTATCTCATTGTACAACTGTATAGTGACAATAAAGGCATTCTATTCTATTCTATTCTATTCTATTCTATTCTAAGTATCATTATTGCACATTTCCTTGACATCTTGTGATAGAATGTTGAGGTCATATCGCCCACACTGAAGCTGAAGCGCACAGTGTAGTTCCAAACCTGCTCTGGCACTAACCTCAGGACACAAACTGTGCACTGGGAGCTTCATGGCAGGATTTTCCATGGCCAAGCAGTTCCTGTAGGTGTACTGTGCAGTACACTATATGGTCCACATAGTGGAGCTGTTGTGACTAGCTGCTTTCACTGGAAGGAAATGGGGATTATAAGAGACTTTCCACTGGAATTTTTATGTTTTCCTGGATTATTAAGATGACTTGATGCTCTTTTTTATGTGTGTGTGTGTGTGTGTATGTTAGGTTTGGGGTATGGTGTTGCTGAGCCAGGAGAGTAGGCTGTTGACGGGCTCTGCAGACAGTGAGCTTCGAGCCTGGGACATCAACTACCTGGAGGAGGTGAGAAAGGACACAGCTGAGCACTTTTTTCTCTTCCTCCCCCAACTGCCCTTTACTGAGAAAAGACAATCAGAGAGAAAGCAAACAGTTTCTCTCCTAATGTGTGATGCTTTACTTTCTATGAATATGTCATGTTTTGTCTTCTGTTTCTGTTCTAAATTTGTTATTGGAAGTTAATGAAATCCTTATTAACTGTAGTTTTTGGCTCTAAAAACGATATTAATGTTGTTGTAAGGTCGTAAAAACTCTGTCTGCTTGCGTCCTGCTCAGGCAAAAGCTGAGGGTGAGCCTAAGGTGAAGAAGGGAAAAACTCTGTTGGATGATGATGATGAAGAAGACAATAAAGAAGAAGTGGATGAAAGCCTTGAAGAGGTAAAGTAGCATTCATTACAGTGAGGGTAAAATGATTCAAATGCTCTGCATGTATCATCTTTGTAGTGGAACGTCATTCTTTATTAAGCAGTGGATGTCTCAGAAGGATAAAGTCAGTGCACTGCCACATTTTTGGGGCTGTTGATTCTTTATTTTAATGTTTCACAGTTGTTAATAGTTCCAATTATTCAACAGCATCTTCAACTAGAATATTTTTGTAAATTAAACTAAATTCTCTCTTTAACCTTTATTCTTTCCTTTTTTTTGGCAGCGCATCCTAACTTGTGAAAAGGCCGGCTCCATCCTGAGAGAAGCTAGAGATCGCGTCGTCTCACTGACAACAGACCGCCACGCCAGAGTCATCGCCTGCCACGTTAGTACTGAAGCATCTTACAGCTCCTTGTGACTCGGCATGATGTCTGGAATACACAGTGCAGGAAATATCTGTGATGCTTGCTCGGTGCAGTTTGAGCCCACTGAGACCTGCTGTAGTCATACTGTAGTATCTGTTTCTTCTTTCACTGGTAGCTTAGAGGCACTCATCAGTAGTAAGGTAGTCTTGTGGCTCTCAGTTAGTGTCGCTAATGTAATGTGAAAGAGATCAGTCTGACATCACTAATGTAAATCAGTTAACACTCCGCTGTAAATGTCTTTATATTCATTTGTCTTCTGACCACATGACCTGATGGTTAAATGCGCTTAAGAATAGTTTAAATAGTTTTGTTTTGTTGGTCTTTCCTTCAACAGGAACACAGACTGATTGCCGAGTTATTTCCTCTCACAGTCACAGTGCCTGTCAGCATTCACCTGACAATCAGCTGTAATTTAAACATTGCACATGCCAGTTTTAAATGCCTTCCATTTCCTTTGTATTTGTAAACTAATTTTCTAGCTAAAAGCAGTTGATGATACACATTATGCCTTCTACGTCTTTCAGGGCAATGACTCAGTCCTGGAGCTCTTCACTGTGCTGTCAGAGGAAGAAGTGCAGAAAAAAATGACAAAGAAGCTGAAGAAAGCCAAAAAGAAGGCCACCAAGTAAGCGCACATGTATTCTGTTCTTTGGAATATTTGCACATTGACTGTTACTGTTACCACCACACAACCAGCGCTAGTTTTATTAGCCAGATGTATAGACATAGACATGTATAGACATTCAGATACTGAGGTGGACAAATTTATCAGTGACAATTAAACACGTGTATTTCTGCTCTCTTCTGAGAAAGCTTCATATGAATGTCGCTAATATAACTCTAGTACTGACACCACCTATCTTGATTACTTTTAACACATTGATGTCAGTGCAGTTGGAAGGACAAGTGCTAGTCCTGCTGCCTAAATGATTAGTTTCAGCTTTTTGTTTACTGTTGCACTCCCTTTGACCTGATGATTATTACCCCTGCTCTCTGCAGAGCTCAGGAAGCTTCAGGTGAGGAGACAGAGCAGCCCGTGGTGAAGAGGATGCTGAAGGACGAGATCATCAGACTAACAAACATCAAAGCATCTTCCAAGATCAGGTCAGTGCAGCGAATTATGTTCTCCCTAAAATTTAGAAACTTAGGTCCAGATAACATCCGAATAGATGTTAAAATGAATTTTCTTGTTTCAAATCTAACTTTTCAGACATTTTGAATTCACTTTGCTGCCACTGCTTGTCTCAGTGTTGATCCAGTGACCCTGTTTCTAAACATTAAAGCACAATTAAATGTAGTAGATCTTGAATTTCCTCTGGTCATGGTTGTTGTGTGCATTGCCACCACCTACTGGACATTGAAGTAAAAGTGGAGCATACTGGGATGAAGTATTATAAACTGCTCTAATCTGTCTTATATTGCAGTACAATTCCAGACAACTAACAGTCTTTAGTTCCTTGAATAATTTCATAGGATGAAACAAGGCTAATTCATGTAGAAAAATAAAAAAAGTGAAGATTCATGTCATTTAAAAGTACAAGCTCTTACCACCTGAGAATAGTGGTGCTGCACAAGATTTACAAGATTTATAAATATAAATAAATATAAAATATAAATTTTGCAAAGTGGAAAAAAAATAACATTTAGACTTATTCAAGTAAGTACAGATCAGGACACAATTATTAACTCCCCTATGAAAACAGCAAGTTTTTAAGTTAAACAGGGCAAGTAGTATTTAACATAGCTTTTTCAAACATCAAGATAATTTTGTCCTTATATGTAAATAGCTCAAATTGTGTACAAGTTGTTGATCTAAATATATCTGAAGTACCTGAAATCGTGCCTATTATGTAGGATGGCACTTTCCAGAATTAGAGAGGTTGTGTCTGGCTCCTCTCTTATTTACACAAGGAAGGCGCCATAGTAGGTGGAACCACATATTTGCCCTCATGCATCCCTCCCAGGTACTCGTGTCACAAGTCAGGGATCTTCGCTAGCCACACTTTTCAGAATCAGGGGTCTGTTCACATGCACACACTTTTCTCTGACTCCCCATCCATGTCCACTGTCCTCTCTCAGGTGGGTGGACTGCCTGTCATGTGCAGGTGGTGAGCTGAAGGTGGTTCTGCTGCTCCAGAATAACACCGTTGAGACCTACAGCCTGAAGACCTCACAAAAGACCCCAGTAGCCGATAAAACGGCTCGCCTCACACTCGGTGGACACCGCACAGATGCGCGCACACTGGCGTTCAGCTCAGACAACCTGGCTGTCCTCTCCGCCTCCGGAGACACCGTCAAAGTTTGGAACAGGTAACACCAATTTAGATGCAGCAGGTCCTGCAAGGGTCTCATAATTAGATTCATTTTGTAGCATTCAGTGAAAAAGCTCTTGCATTTAGTCGTTGGTATTCTAACTGTCCTGCCCACTGTGACAGATCCACTCTGCAGGTGATTCGCACCATGGCCTGCGAATACGCCCTCTGCTCCCTCTTTGTGCCTGGAGACCGACAGATAATCCTGGGAACGAAGGTATGTGGACACACACTAAGTCATTCAGACACTTTGTATAAGGCTTATAGTATATAAAGAACCACTGTTCTCTATAAGTTATTGATGTCATCAGTGATTTAGTGGATTTGAGCGTGGCTTTGACCTTTTTTTCTGAATCCTGTAATCTAATAGCAACCTTTTGGAAGAGAGAATAACGCTCCTTACAAAGTTGTAGACTTTCTTGTAGTCAAGAATGTGTTTTGTCCTTATTAGAGTGGAAAGCTGCAGATCTTTGAGCTGGGCTCAGGAAGCCTTCTAGAAACTGTAGATGCCCACGATGGAGCTGTGTGGTCAATTTGCCTGGCCCCAGATCAGGTAAACCTGACTGTACTCTGCTTGTGTGTCTGAGTGTTTTTCACACCCGCCTTACGGATTTCTAAATAATCAAATTCCAAAGACTGATTTTTTTAAATTTTTTTATTTGTGTGTGTTTCCTGTAGAGAGGGATTATCTCAGGAAGTGCAGATAAGACTGTGAAGTTCTGGGAGTTTGAGCTGGTAAAGGACAAGGAGACCAGCCAGAAGTAAGTTTATTTTGTTCAATGTTCAGGATCGATGCGGTAGATTTTCAGTGATGATTGATGATTGTGGGGGTTTTTTCATGAAGCCTTCTCTTTATGGTAGATCAACATAATGTCACAGCAGTTTGTATCATAGCCACAGCCGTTAAGCTACTGCTTAATGTTACTGGACACAAATTTTACCTTTTTTTCATGTCTCTGAACATGATTTCTCGTCATGTCCACTCTTATCAGTTCGGATTTGTGTTCATCTACATTAAATTCATATTTTCAGCCTTTAAAAGGGGGGAAAAAGTTCGACATTTGGATGCTGAAGAGGGGATGGATGAGTGAATGTATAGTTTTGCAGACTCAGGAGGTCTCGGAGACTGATACAACCCTTACCGTTGTATCAGAAAAGGCATCCCGTCTAAATCAGTCCCAATTCAAGTACGCAGATCCATCTGCTGCGTTGAGCCCTTGGGAAGTAAGGGAAGAGCCCAAAGTATTCTTGAGTAAATTATCTAATTGCATTAAACTGTGTGTCAACATAACTGACACACAGTTTTAACAGTTAATGCAATAGTTTTCTTCAACTCAAGACTCCTGCTGTAACCTGGAGATCCTCTTTTAGATGGTGTGCATGTAAAACAATAAGAATGTGTCAGTGTCCAATAATGTCTGGCCCTAACTACCTAATTTACTATTCCTGTTACCTGCAGTAGGTGCAATATGAAACACTGCTAAATACGGTGAAGGCAGTAATGTTGAAAATTGTGTTGATATTGCATCACGACTTACCTGCAGAGTTGTGTGTGTGTGTGTGTGTGTGTGTGTGTGTGTGTTTGTGATACAGACGGCTGACAGTGAAGCACAAACGCACTCTGCAGTTGGAGGAAGACGTTCTCTGTGTGAAGTTTTCTCCTGACCACAGACTGCTGGCTGTCTCTTTGTTAGACTGCACAGTCAAGATCTTCTACACAGACACACTTAAGGTACCCTCGACATACAAGATTAGACTTAAATTTATATTTACCGCGTACTGGCTTTACGACACTGTTTACATCATATCTACACATTCTCCCTTTTGCTGCTCCAGTTCTTCTTGTCTCTGTATGGACATAAGCTGCCTGTACTTTGTCTGGACATCTCACACGTGAGTATTTTTGAGATATTAAAATTATTAGCTGCAAGACTCAGACTCAAGAACAATCACCTCAGCCCACAGTCTTCCTGACTCTGACCTTGTGTGTCTCTTAACCAGGATAGCACAATTATTGCCACTGGCTCCGCCGACAGAAACGTGAAGATCTGGGGTTTGGACTTTGGCGACTGTCACCGCTCCATGTTTGCTCATGACGACAGGTACTGCCCAGCACAGACCCAAACCAAACAGTCAGAGGTTTAACTGGAAATAAAAGAGTTTTTTACTCAGTGATGAAGTCATCTACTGGGCAGTTTAGCTTCCAACCCTGACTTCATCTCTGTGGTTAGAGACTCTGATCTGTGTCCTGTTAACTCACACTGACCCGTGACTTCACACCAGCTGCTCTTTCATCTGCACGCTCATCTGGTTTCTCATGGACCATTTCAGTTTCTGTACTTGATGATTTCATTTCTTTTGTTAATTAATTTTTGATTAAATGTGATTTTTCTTTCACTTTTTTCTAATTTCCTTTTAAATGTGTTGTTGTGTAATATTCTTTCCCGTGTCTCCTTGTTTGAAATTGATCTCAGTCTGCTTTGTCTCATTCTTTCTTTCCTCTGTTTTCTCTTTGCAGCATCATGTTCCTCCAGTTTGTTCCCAAGACTCATCTGTTCTTCACAGCAGGGAAGGACAAGAAGATCAAACAGTGGGACGCAGACAAGTTTGAGCACATCCAGACACTTGAGGTAACAGCTTTCCCCATGCCCACTGCTCAGAAAATGAAAAGAACATATTTTATTCAGAGTGAAGTCAGTTAAACTTCTGTGATATTAATCCTGTCAGTTAAGTTAATTGTTAATTAGTTTCAGCTCATTTGGTGTTAATGAAATTAACAACAGATGCGCTAGAGGGGTAACAATGAGACTGTCCCCAAAACAGGAATGGTTTTGCAGGTGGAGGCAACTCACATGATTCCCTTTTCATCTTTTCTGACTGTTTTTTCACTGGTTTTGCATTTGGCTGGTTGTCAGTGTCACTGCCGGTAGCATGAGGTGATACCTGGACCCTATCAGATCCTCCAGGATGCCACATCAATACGTTAGTGATGCGCAAATGAAGCAGTGTTTAACCATTTCATCAGCTGTTTTAAAAATAGGTTAATTTATTCAAAGCTTCGTTTCAGTGACCTCTAGTGGTGAAATAGGAGACAGCAAAACAATATCTCAGTCGTGCTGCTGAGTGTAACCTTTGTATGAATGATAGAAATAGAATTTGGGGAAGAGGGATTGATTGGGAAGATGATTCTGTAAACTGATGTAGGAGTTGGAAGAAGGTGTGCATGAGGAAACAGAGGATGCGCTGGGATGGTAGGGAGTGCTTGTGTAACTAGGGTAACTAATCCAAACTACACCTCATTCATGAGCTACGCAGAGAGTGTCATTGGATTTATTCCTCACAGAAACACACAGATCAGTTCTGGGTGATCAGTTTTCTTCTTTGTTAAGTTCACACTTCTTATACTCGATTTAGACTTCAGCTGGAAATCTAATTTGTAACCTACGATGTAACTGGAAATGGGTTATAACCCTACGCCATAGCCTTCCGTGTAACCTGACAAGAAGTGTAATTTCACGTCAGGTCAACGCAGCAACGCAGACGACTGATTGGCTTGGAAGTTTACACCGTAGGGTTCAAAGGGGTTTTATCTTAAATCAGGAATTAGTTCATAATCTAAATTTTATAGCACTCCACCTAGTAGTTGTTGATACTTGGTCTTTCCTATTTGATTTTTTTTTTTCTTTTGTAGCTGCACCACATTTCTTACCGCCCAGCTTCTTCATTTTACATTTTGAACGTTGCCACTTCGCTACATTGTAACACTGTGAGAGTTCTCTCTGAATCACAGGGCCACCATCGGGAGGTTTGGTGTCTGGCCATCAGCCCAAACGGTGACCACCTCGTATCATCATCTCACGACAAGTCCCTGCGTCTCTGGGAGAGGACGAGGGAGCCCATCATCCTGGAGGAAGAAAGGGAGATGGTGAGGTGGAGGACAGGGCCCACATAGATGGTGTTACAGTGGTTGACATAAACACCTAAACACCACCTCCTTTTTGTGTCGACAGGAGCGAGAAGCAGAGTTTGAGGAGAGCTTGGCTAAAGGAGATGCACCTGTGGTGAGTGCTTAGTTTTCAGCTTCTACACCTAGTTGCTGTTATGTTGGATGAGTGATGCATTTATACGTTCTACTTCTCAGGTACCTGGAGAGACGCAAGGAGAGGCAGCACCTGCTGGCAAGAAGACCGTGGAGACAGTCAAAGCTGTGAGTTCTCTTCAGTAATTAGCTGAGTTATTATCTGCACTCAAAAAGTATTTATGGACAAAATGAAAACTTTAAGTAATCTAATTGCATGTAAATTTTCTGTGCAGTTGTATTCCATAAGTAGGATTGTAAAGCGTTCAATTTAATGGACTTTGATCAAATGAAATTTACTTGATTGGTACACATTCAGTTTTTATCAAGCATATTTTCTTTAATAATTAATTAATTGAATAAATCCTTGATGATTTTCTATGTTTCAGTTGCCATTTACTAAGAATTATTCTTCATAGTTATGAGGGCCAAAAATCAGAAGCCTTCTTTGTTGATCAGTTTCCTGTGTGTGCAATTTTTTTTTTGCAGGCAGAGCGAATCATGGAGGCTCTGGAACTCTATAAAGGGGAAACAAGGAAGATGGAAGAGCACAAATATGCCTGTGAGAGTGCAGGCAAAGAGGTTGAGTCATGATTTAAGTTATTCTACTTCTGCTGTGGGGTAGTGCAGTAAAAAGACATTTTTTGTTTCATCAATGCTAAGCTGATTCTGAGCAGAAATAATTTTTCCAGCAGCTGCAACTGCACCGATGTGAGGAAAAGGTCAAACAACATTACCTTAGTTTTTAAGTTCTTCCCTTCAAGGTCATCTTCCTGTGCACCTCTGGACCACCTTGAGTGGTGATGTGGTTTTTGGAAGGCTCCTGTGGAAGTCCTGCTCTGTCCACTTACAATATTTTAAAAATCACCACAGAAACTACCCTACTTGCTAGATTTAGCTCCGCGCACTTACCAGAGTGTATTATAAATTGATGAGTCACATAGTTGTGACCGGGCACCTGTGGCAGATCCACAAGGACTTTCAGGGAGTGATGTAAAGACTGGCAGAAGCACAGACTTGGGTCCAGATGTGCAGAAGAAGATTAAAGGGCACATCAGACAAGTTTAAATCAGGTTTTTTGTTTTTTAAAAAGCATCACAGGTAGATCATTAAACAGTTCATCCTCTTTTGCAGCTTCCTCCACCACAACCCAACCCTATCCTCGTGGCCTTTGGAAATGTTTCGGTAAGAGAAACAGAGTTATGAACAATAAATGTCTTCATACTGAGATCACAAATAAACCTTGTTTTCAGCTCAAGCTATAAACGTAATCTGTCTTTGTCCCTCTTTAAGCCCTCCCGCTACGTGTTAGATGTGATAAAGAAGGTCAGATCGAGGTAAGATTTAAGCAAAGTGCACCCACCAAATATTTGCCTGTGAAGCTGATTACCATCTGCCTACATTGCCCTGTGCATTTAAATACACTCAGATTTTTGTCTTTTTTGTGATCATCAGTGAGCTGGAGGTTTCTCTGCTGGTGCTTCCTTTTCCTTATGTCCCCGAGCTCCTGAAACTCTTCAACAGTTACATCCAGCAGGGCCTGGAGGTGGAGCTGGTCTGCCGCTGCCTATTTTTCCTTCTCAAGTAAGACGTGCTTTAATATGGAAGGGTTGTCTGTTTTATAGTCAGATTTAATCTTTGGGCAGTTCAGTAGTGTTCAAAGAGTCTGGGATCTGTGTGAAAAATTGAGACAACAAAAGCATTTAAAACATAAATTTAAAAAACTAATTAACATAAGAATGGTGGGCTTTTTAGGTGTTATGAAGCTCATTTCAATGATCAAATGTTTTAACAAAACTAAAATGTTGAGAAAATACAGATTATTCAAAGGTGCTAAGAACAGGAAGCTGAGGCTACAAATTGCATGGGCTCATCAAAAATGAACAATTAAAGATTAGAAAAACATCGCCCGATGAGATGAGGGTTGATTTCTTCTGTGACACATGGATGCCAGGGTTGGTGAAACTGACATGAAAACGTGGATCCATCCGTCCTTTTTTTCAACAGTTCAGGTTGCTGCTGGTAGTGGATGGAGGATATTTTTATGGCACACTTAAAACCACAGCCTACCTGAGTATTGTTGCTCACCATGAACATCAGTTTATGACTGCAAGTGATGATCTTCTGATGGCTGCTTCCAGCAGGATAACACGCCATGAATAACACGAGCAAGATGCACCTAATAAAAGTTTTTGTTTATTTCTAGGATCCATTTTGGTCAGATCTCCAGTAACCAGATGCTGCTGTCTGTCATCGATGAACTACGGACCAATACACTCACAAAAGTGCGGGAAATCAGAGTAAGTGACATCTGAGGGGAAGGGAGCGGGACCGAGCAAAGCTATTTGGTGTTTAACCAGTTGTTGCTTCTATTCTCTCTCCACTTTTACTTTCCTTCTTTCAGGATGTGATGGGTTTTAACAGTGCGGCCCTGCAGTTCCTCCAGCGGGAGATCGAGAGCAAAGAGGACGTCATGTTCTTTGCCGATGCTACAGGTCGCCTGGAGGAGAAGAAGAAAAAGAGGAGGAAGAGGGAGAGGGCCGTCTTGACCATTGCTTGAATTATAATGAACATTTTGGATTGTTTTCGTATAAACGTCCACTCTCCACCCCATTCTGCTTTATTCCAGGAGTGGACCAGATGCCTCACACTGTTGCTTTTTATATGTTATTAAATCCTGAACTAATGTAACAAAGTGTTATTCAGTGGCAAGCTTCATTTCCCAAATAAACTATGTCTGAGGTTTTCTCACAGTACTTGGAAGTTTTATGGGCGGGGGGGCTTTCAAAACAAATAAATCCTTGGTGGCAAAGAGAAACGTAGCGTGGATTCTCAGCATTTCCCTGTGTTTCCTCAGGTTTCTATAAAATTCATTCAAATATAGTTAAACTTTAAATAGATAGAGGTTTAAAGTAGCACTAGTACTCCTTTCATGCTCGCCACAAACACAAAAGGACATGTATGATTTAAGCTGGTTTCTGACCTACAAGCCCAAAGGGAGCAATTCAGGCCCGGAGCCAAACCAAGGCCAAAGATTGTCTGGACGTGGCAGTCGTTTTGAAAGATGTCAGACTACCTGAGCTCTAGACCACCTGGGTGTTACCACCCTGCCCCACAGAGCAAGTCCCCTGATTCCAGTTGGCCTCAGTGCAGCCAGCCACTACTGAAATTAGGGAGATGTGGCTTGACTTTATAGCCCCAGTAACCTACCCTGGATTTATTACCCCAAGGCCTGGTAGATAGGGTAAGTATAATTCATAGCATGGGAGAAAAATCTTGGTTTCCAGCTCTGTGAGCTGCACAAATGTGAAGCGTAGGTTTGGTGAGTGCTTTCTAATCTTCTGGCCTTTAGAAAAGTTTCACACCCACATCAGACACTTCATTTTCCACAAGTGTGTTTATTTCCTGACCGTAGGGCGCTTTTTGGAATAATGAAATGAACCCTTTAAAACACCTCACACTCACTGTTCATGTACTAATGTCACAGCGGACAAAAAAAACAAATTAACTCTGTATTTAGAAGCATGTAAAAAAAAAAAAAAAGTGTGTTTTTATGGGTCTGGATTTGGTCTCAAAGCTGTAAATATCTCACCTACCAAAATTAAAAATTCTTCAGGAAAATCCCAGGCCGCACTCTCACACACACTCAAACGACACCAGCAGTGCATTAGCACCCAACTGTGGTTTAGATTAATCATCGCAAACTGATTAAAATGGGAAAAATTCAAAGGCCTTAAATCTACAAGCATCTTTCGCCTCAAACTGTGCCAAAGTGTGTGACATTTCACTGAACCTACAGTGAGGTAACAGTATAAAATAGAGTTTTAATGGTCTGTGCAGAATATGAAACCCCAAAGCGCCATTTTTCAGGCTCTTTTCCTTTTTTTCTTCCTCAGTAACAGAATGTTCTGCTGACGTTCTCCCTCTTTCTTCACTCATCCTCACTGTTCCTGCAAGCAATCCTGGCTTTATTGTTTATTAGAGCCTTTATTACAGGGCTTTGCATCCCCGTGTGCCTGCAAGCCGATTATTCCAAAGCTCATGTTCAGCCTTGTGATCTCAAAGTCAAAATACAGTGTTTGCAGGACGATCCAAAAAATTAATCCAAAGATTTATTTGGCTCCTGCCCTCACAATAATCTGTAAGTTTATTGTCATTGGCGTGGAACAAGAAGATACATCAATCTTTTTTGCCACTATGATGTCACTTTTGGATTCTATTTGCCTTACAACCTTGAATATCCCTAAAAAAGGCAGCAGTGACTCCTTTTTAATGGATGAAAGCCCAGGGAACTGAATGATATGTTTCATTCACTAGATGGCAGTCTTGGCTTTGCTTAAAGCCGCTTTAGCTTGCCCCTTTTGGTGTCTAATCTAATGCATTAGTCCATGTTAGGAGATCACACAACTCCTGTTGCAGCTCAGGCCAAAATGGTAGATAGCTGAATAAAACTAAAGCAGTGGCCCCAGATCTGAGATATTCAGGCTAAGCAGCTTCATTAGTGCTCGTACACATTTGCGACACCCATCTGTTAGTGAAAGAAGCACAAGAAACTCTGGATTAGTGTTGGATTAGATGCTGAGCTTTAGTTTTCGCAGGCGATCCACTTCTCTACTTAGTTCTTCTGTAATCTAAAGTGATGTCTAAACAGCGTTTCTTCCTCTGTAACTTATTATTTTTCCTTTCTTCCAGGCAGTGAGTATTAGCTCTCTAACACTATGTGTTCTTTAACAGTCTGTATTTACATTAGAAATTGATGGACAGGAGATTGTGTTACTTTATGCGGTCTACATTGCTATAGTCTGTCATTGTATACTCTGCATGACATTATGTACAGCAGGATACGATCTACTCACAAATGCTGACTTGATCTGCTGCTGTCTATAGCCAGTGAATGTGATATGAGCTATAAATGTGTATGACCCATAGTTGAGATAGGTGCTGTCGGCAGTGACAGGCCTCCTGTTACAGCAGCGCTGCTCCTCTATTGAACAGTTCACACAGCAACTCTTGAACAGTGTGACTGAAGAAGAGCATAACAAGCTTGAAATGTTGCCACTTGAATGTTTTCTTTGTGTCCATTCTTTATTAATGTATTTAATTTGATCATTTAATGCTTTTAAAGTGAAACATACCCAGGAAAGGAAATTACATTTTTGTCTGGTGTAATTACATGCTGTGCTACAGTAAAGTGTAAAATTTAAATGAACAAAAAAGCAGAACAAATAATTTACAAAGGATTTTCTCCCTAAATTTAATTAAATTAATTTGTTAAACTATAGATAAAAATACAGTGCACCTACATTTAAAAAAATAGTATGATTATTACAAATCTTATGCCACAAATGCACTGAAAATAAAACCAACGTCACTGACAGCTAATCAGGTAAATTAGTAACACAACACCCAGAACACAGAGTCACAATCTAACATTCTTATTAGAAATCCTGACAATGATACGCTGGTGAATGTGGTGTGGATGGCAGGACGTATGAAGGACATTCAGATGACGTTTTTCAGGAAAGACCTTTTTCAGCAAGATGTTGCTAAAATATATTTTGCATGTATTACAAAGGCTTCTATAGATATTAAATGAGAAGTGTAATTTTCATTCTAAGTACTCATAAAGTACCAAGTACATAATGATTCACTGCTGAAAGTAATCCAAACCAAAAGCTACATTTCAAAAACTGCAGTGGCCGGCTCAATAGGAAATTCCTGAGCTTTCAGTTAATTTTTTTTTTACATTTGTAATCTGTTTGCAAATATTTTTTAAAGTAATTTTTGTTATTTTTTCGCATAAACGATTTCCACAGATATAGCAGATATAGATATAGCAGATATCCACCTCCAAGCCTGGTTCTACTCGAGGTTTCTTCCTGTTAAAAGGAAGTTTTTCCTTCCCACTGTCTCCAAGTGCTTGCTCATAGAGGATCGTCTAATTGTAGGAGTTTGAGGACCTTGAGGGGACTGTTGTTGTGATATGGTGCTATTTAAATAAAACTGCATTGTTTCAGTTGTTTCACTGGGCTGTTTATCCTTTAGATGATTATTATTGAGCATGTTTAAAGCAGATTTTTAGAGTCTCTAACGAATGTACTTCTGGAGATATGAGACCTGACAAGAGTAGGTAACATTTAAAAAAAAATAACACAGGTTGCAAAAAGTTTTTGAGTAGCAGTTTATTGTTTTATTAAAAATATTTGCAGTCTGAAGCCACTTTGGTCTGCTTCTTTAAAGGTTATTCACATAGCATTGCCCTCTGCTGTGTTAGGTGTGTGTGTGAGTGAATACATGAAACACTCCCGGCATTTTGTGGAACCACTGAGGTATAGAGCAGTTACTGACCTGCAGACCACGTAACGTTTACACAAATGTTGCAGCTCCAAATGTGATTTCATTTTGTTTTGTTTCTAATTAAAAAAGCCAGATAGCTCATTATTATAATATCTGATGTCTAAAACGATTCACCCGCAGCCTGTTTTGGTTCATCCATCTGCAATGACCTCAGCACAGTCATCGTGGCGTCCAGTCAGACAGCAGCACAACTTCAACCTTACAGGCAGGCCATCCATCAGCCTGCCAGGCCACCAGTCATCCCAGCAACTGGCCTCGTGTTAAATCTGTGTCCAGCACTCATGAATGAGTCCATACCTGCACTGAGATATGAGGTGACGGCTCATTCTGCTGAGACGCAGTTGTAATGTGGCTGCTTCAGCAGCAGCAGCAGCAGGAGGGGAGGACTGGGCGGCGGCCGCTGAGCGTCCAGGCAGGCTGGTGAGTGATGAGGTGATGGTGCATGCAGAGGCGGCCAACGGGGCCGACCGGCCACTAACTGCATAGCTGTGCACATACAGCCATGAATGTTTCCTTTCTTTGCATCCTCTCGGCTCCCCCCCCCATGCCTCAGCTGTCCTCAGACTCTCTACACTTCTTTCCTTGATGCTTGCATGTCTGGGTGTCTCTTCTCTTGCAGCAGATCTTTTAATATGTGCAGCACAACTGTAATATTTAGCAAAAAATGCATTAAGTAATTGATATATTGTTAATAATTATTATTAATAACAAGAAAGTTAAAAATAAAAAAAATGCGGCTGTAGGATTTAAATTTCAAATCCACAAAGTGGGATCAATAATAAATCCATCAAGTTATCAATAAAAATGGCTTTATCCATTTCTGTTTAAGTGTGCGCTCCTTTCTGCCTCCAGGTTTTAATGGTGCTGCACATGTTGATGGGGTCGGCAGCTCACCTTCCTTCATCTCAGCGGAAGGGGGAAACATGTTTTAATAACCAGAGTCTGCAGAGATCAGGGGAAAGGAAACCGGTTTTTTCCTCCCGCCCTGCATCGAGGTCAGCCCTCCGAATGCCCTTACCAAACCACACACAAACGCACAACCTTCTGTAGAACACACGTAACAAGCTCGTAATACTGGAGCGCACACACAGGCACAGAGCCGAAACTCAACAAACGGATCTATGTCTTTTAGAAAAGGCCAGAGTTTTCATTAAAGGCACGAGGCAGCCATCGGCCCACAAAACTCATTGGACTTAATTTTAAAAGCCTACACACACACACACACACACACACACACACACACACACATGTGCATAGCCGCTCTTTAAGAACTCTCCCCAGAAATCCACATAGCTGATGTAATTAGTGATTTTAGAGCTCTGCACTTCATATTACAAGTCATAAACAGACATTCAATACTGGGCTTTGAGAGTGCTGTTTATTCTGGAGTTTTATAGTCCACACAGGACCCCTCTGTGTTTATTCTCAGGGAACAATAATGCTACTATGCTCTTAGGCTGGAATGCTATTCATTTGTCCAATTAAACACAGAAAATAAATAATAAGAAAAAAAAAAAAAAGTCCAGCCAACTCGTTCTACCCCGATTCCGCTCCAAAAATAGTTTAACAATACTTTCACTCTGCTGGGGGATTTACGGGGTGGTGCTGGCTGATCGATGGAATGACACGGAGCCGAGAGTTTGCAGAAGGCTTAATCTGCGTTATTATCTTAGTATACGGTGGCATGAATGTGGATGAAGCGAAGCAAAACACAGATTGTCTGCTGAATTGGAAAGGCCAAGAGGAATTTTGTTGTTCAACTTCTTTTTCTGGGGTACACGGAAAGCCCAAATCCAGTGAAAATCTAACATGTCCTATTCACAGGAGAGCTGTGAACAGCAGGTAAGCTAAGCTAAGCAGCTCGGACTAACCGAGAGTGTTGTTGGAAATAAGTTCAGAGAGTTTTTAAATCAAATATGGCACCATTTGCTGAAAATGAGAGTTTAGGTACAAATTGAGGGCAGCAGAGTGATTTTGTGTAACATGAAGTTAGTATGTGGTCACTGTTAGAGAGATGATTTATGAAGAGGACGCTGACCCACAATCCTCCCGACAGACATGCAATTTCCTGTGTGAGAAAACACTAACTTAATCCATAAGGTAAAAAAAAAAAGCCACGGACAGAAACTATTTGTACATGAAAAACAGTCAAACCGCTAGCAGGGAATGCTAGACGAGACAGTGTGGGACTGTCGCTGGGCACTTAAGAGCTTCAGCTCATATTTTCCTACGAAAACTCTGACTATATTCTTTTACTGTATTTCCTGAGAAAAATCCATAAACACCAACAGCACAATTAGCCCGCAAACTTCACTCAATTTATGTAATTCCACAAATCTGGTGGCACACATCATAAATACTCTTCCAGAGCTCTTCCAGAAAATAATTTTACAAAATACTTTATGAGTTTTGAAGCAGCACGGTTTAAATCGCATGAGCCAAGATGCGAGCGGCTGGTCTGAGCCATTAGCATCTCAGAAAACCACAATGGTGTTTTGAGTGCAAACAAACACGGGCAACATTTTCTTTCTTATTCTTCCCGAGGGAAAACTAGCAATAAATCTTTTTTTTAGCTTCCTGTATAACACAAGCAAGAGTTATCTGCCGTTTGAACAACTCACTGAAGTGCATCCATTTCAAACAACCGGAGGCTAAAAATACAAAATGAGAAACGATTTAACGGCAGGGAGGATAAACGGCCTGTCGGCGCTGTTGCCGTTGTGTGCAAGCATTCTTTCAGCACTCGATACACCTGTTTTAAAAATCCCACCTGTCCACAAAAATCACTCTTAGTTTCACTGAGCGGACCACATGTTGTATTCCTTGGTAGTTCAGCAGAAACCCAAACACACAGCCAATTATAATGTCCGTTCACATGACTGACCCAAACATCCACTGGGGTATTAAGACAGACGCGATCAGTGGTCCATCCTTGCTGCCGTGTCTTAAGCTCTGTGTTTGGTCTAGCATTGGATCAAGGTGTCAAAACTTTGGCAGACTCGGGGGAAACGAGGAATAATCGGCCAAAATGAGAAGCAATCTGAAGAATGCCTGTGAAGTGTGGTCGGTGGTAAAGCCCTTACATCTGGATAAGGTATGACACTCAAAGGGCAAAGGGCAAATGGCTGCTTTGAGCCTGTAGTGAGGATATGATAATTGGCCCAGACCAGGAAGCAAGCTTGTTAAAAATCAACAATGGAGTCATAAAATATGAAGAGAAATCATCAAATCCTCCTCTTTGAACTGATGCAGATGAGGTGAATGTGCACAAGTGTAAAGTTTCAGTGACAATGCAAAAAAGTGAAGATGCTTTTTACATGGCTGATGGTCTGCAGGAACTTCCTGTGAATATAAACACTTTAGTGTAAATGAGAAAAGTTAAAAAAAAAAGGTTATTTTAATGAGGATTTCAATTCAATATGACAATGTCAAGCACCTTGAGGCATCTGTTGTGATTTGGCGCAATATAAACAAAAAACTGAATTGAAAACACTGAAATCAAGGGGAAAAAAGTTCTTCCTGTTTTTGTGTGAATTAATTTTCTAAGACTTTGGGAGGAGGTAGTCAGGGAACCAGGGTAAAAACAAATCATTCAAAACACACCAGCAAGTCCACCTCTAAATAAATAAATAAGTAAATTAAGGTTTTGGAGTGGCTCCTCAAAATCTAGACTTAAATCTGATTGAGATGCTTTAGCATGATCTTGAAGAGGACGTTCATGCTTTAAAAATCATCCAAAGTGTCTGAATTTAATACATTCTGCAAAGAAAGTGGAGCAAATCTCCTCCACAGTGATGTGAAAGAAACATTTCCAGTTATTGCAGACACTTGACTGCACAACCACTTATTAGGTTTAGGGGCATTTACCTTCTTTACACAGAGTCAAGGAGGTTTGGATAACTTTTACCCCTTAGTAACGTTATCTTTGTCTAATATTAAAATTAGTTTGATGATCTGAAACAGCAAGTATGACAAATATGCAGAAAACTAAGAAGTCAGAAAGGGTTCAAATACTTTTTCACAGCACTGCACGTACGCAAAAAAAGTCCAGTAGTTGATCGGTTCAAATGGGTGTTGTAGCTCAGTAAAGAGAGCAAAAGACAAATGAAGACAAATGCCTATAAACATGAGGCAGAAACAGCTCTGGAGGATGTGGCAGATCAAATATGTGGAAGTTGTGGATGGGGGCTGGCTGGGAGGTGGAAAAGCTGAGGAATTAGAAAAACCAGAGAAAAAGGTTGGAAGAGGTGAAAGGGTCTAAATAGGAGGCTCTGTAAACAATTAAAGAATTGAGGGTAATGGGATGGACAAAGAACAAAATGAAGTTATTTGAAAATTATGTGGCAACAATGTGTGTGCTATTAAATGAATCTATAGCTAATTTGAGCTAATCATTCATTAGGAACATGGGTTTGGCAGCAGGAGGACTGTATCAGATATCTGCAGCTGAGTCCACTGGCACTTGGATTTTGTGGGTTTATGTTTTGTGTGTTTTATTCTATTCTGCGTGCTTGTCTCAGTTTTGGAGTCACAAACACATATTTAAAATGTAATTGATTGTTGGAGGACTGTTTTTTTTTCTGTTGGATGACAGAATCAAACGTTTTTAAAGCCACGTTCTTATACTATCCCACATAACCTGCAAAACCGGCTTCCAAGCCAGATGAAAATAATATTAAACTACATTAGAGCCCTGAGTGATTTTAGCGACCCAAGCAGTCTTTGTTTGTTTGAAATGATTCTGGCCTCTCATCTCATCTGAGAAGTGACATAAGGTTTTCTGTGACTCGAGAGCGAACTGTTTTAAAAGCTGTCTTAATATCCCAAGCGGGGGAAAGAGTCTTGAAATCCTTAAAGAGGACAGAGTGTCTCTTAAAGGGAGGTGCTACGGATCTGTGACTAAGATGTCAGAATTGCCTTTGGGACTACGAAACAGACACGTGACGAGGGTTATGTGGTTACTTCCATTAAAGATTTATGTGGGGAAAAAGTAGGAATGAAAAATAGCTGAGAGGGTCAAAAACCCCTCCGCTACCATCACTGCGAGCGACCTCCAAAGACCACCCAGAAAGAATAGTGAGCTGTCAGTCATTTCATTTAGGGGGGTAAACACTGCAGTATAAAGTTTCTTGGCGAGATATCGCTCCATATTTCTCTTTAATTGATTTAATGGTTGCTGATGTATTCTGCTGACATGTCTGTGACTGCACACTTCTGGTTGTTGCTGATTTTGTCAGAATCTGTTTCATCTGATTCCATTTCCTTGCCCACACTGCGGCCTTTGGACTGTGCTGCAGGCAAATGTCAATATTAAACTCAAAGACATGCGAATAATTCATAAATGTTGTTTCATCAAAGCAGACGGGTTTCCTTAAAATAAAGGAAAACTTATCAACTCGATAGAGACCGTGGTGAAACACTCACTAATCCCCGATGAACCCGCACACATGCACACACACATCGGGGTCAGGCGCGGGTGCAGGTGGAGTGTGTCTCCAGAGTGTGTGTTGACTCTCGGGGGCAAGATGTCTGTCAGCGCAGAGGCTTGAACTCCGAGCTTGCCGTAATCCCTCTGTCAGTGAATGGACCTCCTGCCAGCAACATACACACCAACCACTGACCAACCAATAAACCAACCGAGTCTTTTAACATCAGTCCAAACATAACCTGCAGCCTCAGTCCAGACCACCATACAGCCTCCTGGCATCTGGCTAATCTAGGGAGATTTAAGAGAAGTCGATGGAAACACGGCTCCTTTCATGTAGTGACTGACAGAATGATATGGGATTACATATCACAAAACACCCAGGACCACTCGAGATTGAGTTTAGACAGGCACTGTGTAAACCTGACATGAGACATTGTATGTCTAATAGCGGCTGGGTGATCCATCTGCACTAAAGGGCTCGGTTGAGCAAAGATGAAGCAACCTCCAGTCCAGTTTAAAGGACCAATCTGTTGAATAAAGATTTCACACACTTTCTGCCTTTTACTGCTGTTCGTCACCATGTGATATGACCAAAAGCTGGAAGATAAGGAAAGCACATACCGCTCTGCAAATGTTCAGTTATTAGATTTGCAAGACTGAAAACATCCAATAGGTATGACTGAGACTTACAAGCATATACTGCTCACAGTTCTATGTCCCCTTATTACTCAGCTTCTAATGGTTCAGTATTTTATACCTTAAATTCCTGCTGAAGTTCTGCAATTTAACTCTACAAAAACAGCAAGAAATGAAAAATGGGGTTAAAACATGCTAAAAGTGTCTGCATGACAAGCAAGCAGTATGTTCATGAACGTGAAAAAACATACTCCAAATTACTCAAGTATGTGTATAATAATTCTATATGATCATCTGTTCTCTTGGTTTTATACTTTCCAACAGATTTTTTTTTGAAGTTGCTGCAGGCATTTGCTCTCATTCAGCCACAAGAGGATTAGTGAATTTTATACTGATTTTGGCTGCAAAGCCTGGCCCGCTGCTGGCATTCCTGTTCATCCCAAAGGTGCTGGAACTGGAGTTAGAATCGGGGGTCTGTGCATGCCAGTTAAGTTCTTCCCTAATAAACCAGAGAAGCTGTTCTTTTCACGGATCTGACTTTGTGCATGAGGTTGTGTTTATATTGAAACAGAGAATACTGCTACAGAACTGGAGGCACGCTTTTGTCTAAAAGTGTGTTGTGTAGTATTAATGTGAAAAAGCACAGTGCCTTTATAAAATCTGCTGAATGTGGCTTTAACCAATAGACGGAGCTGACCTAGGGGAGCCATGCCATATCTGTTCAATCCCATATGTACAGAAATTGTCTATAATTCAGCTGGGGGTCGAACAGAGAACATGCACAAAATAGTCCTCGGTTAATTCATTTGTATTCAAGTGCAGTCTTTTGAGAGGGGCTCATAGTAGAGCTGATACCCTTCCACACTGAAAAGAGCCAGTTGAGGTGGTTCTACCATCTGATTAGGATGCCTCCTGAGTGAGATGTCCTAGGCCTTGGGGGAGGCCCAGGACAAACTGGAGAGATTACATCTTTCAGCCTGGCTGGGATAAGCTGGAGGAGATAGTTGGGGAATGAGAGGTCTGGGTATCCTGGTTCAGGTTCTTGTAAACTCAGCTAATAGATAAAAAAAATGAAGCCAGAATTGCTGGTGACTCCTAACTCAGCCTGTACCTAATAAATAAAGCCGTAAAAGCAACAGAAACGTATGGGTGCTGATGAAGGTGAGGGAGGAGGAGGAGGAGAGAGAGACCGAGAAGAGACCGACCTCTGTGGGTTTATATTCATGTGGCAAACCCTCAGCAACTAATCAGCACTAAGAGGAAATCAGGGATGTGCGAGAGCAGGTTAATGAGGGTGACAGTAATACAAAAATACAACAAGAAACTGATTGGACCAACGCTCTGAGGTCACGTGTAACAATACATAAAATCAAAATGGCAGAAAAAATCGGCTCGTTTAGCTTTCTGTAATGAACGTTTGTTTGTTTGTTTTTTACCACAATCAAAACCACTGAACAAACTGAACTGTAAGCTAAACTGGAACTTTACGTCTCTACCACCTTATATATACAAAAAACATCATTGTAGAACTTCCACACAAGTTCATGTGAAATACAGCTTCTATAGTTTCTGTGATTGAAATGCATCTACTTTAATTTGATTTATCTTCTGTCCTTCCATTTGTCTCACAGTATACAATACTGAATCATTAGCATTAAGAGTCTGCTTCTGAGGTCAGGTTTTTTTTAAAAATCACCAGCGGATGGTTTGTCATCTTGCTTCAGTTGTTGTTTGCATTTTCCAAAGGGCTGAGGATTGTTTTTCCTTTTTGAGAGTAAAAAAGAAAATTATAAACATACCTGGGTTGTTTGGACTAGGTCTGATACCTACAGTCAATTTAATTTTTAAAAACCCCTGTAACCCCCACAAAACAAGCAAACCACTCAGCTACACACACACACACACACACACACACACACACACACACAAACGCACATAGACGTGCTTGTCCAACATTACCTCTATGGCCTCTGACTAATCCTATAATACTAATGCTGTCAAAACATACAATCTCACACACTGCCACATGCATTCACACACAAAAATGCACATGCTAATCTGCCTAACCTAACCTAATAACACCACTGACTTGTGCAGTATAGGAGGCACGGGGGGGCCACGCTCACAAACTTCTGTCAAAGCCTTCATTTCAAGCCAGACACACACACACACACGAAAGCTGCCTCAAAAAGGGAGGAGAGGCAACGACTGCTTCATATTAGTGTTTAATGAAGTTAAAAGACCTCTCTCCACCTCTCTCACTCCGCAGCCCAATAACTCAATTGAAGTCGTCTTTCCTTTCATGGCTCAGAGATGGTGTTCCTGCAGCCTGGGACCACAGGCCATAAAAAACAGATTGTGCCATCACGTCGCAGCCCTGATAGCTGCCTCTGGCCATCACTGATGCCTCACTCACATGAGATTGACTCAATGAAATTATTAAGCAGACCTCCACACATTTCTCTAGCTTTGTTTTCTATGCCCCAACTTATTGTTTTCTTTTCATACTACCTGCCCTCTCTCATCTCAGCCCTCTCCTCTCTGGCAGTGTCCAGGCTTCGCTTTCTGTGGTTCGGATTTTACCCTCCGGCCAAGGGTTCAGCTGCACCGATGCCAAGACAAGCAAGTCGGTGCTTTTATCTTCACGGCCTACCAAAATGTTGGTGGGAGCAGGGAGCTGATTCCAAATCTGATCTTAAAGGCTGACTGTCAAAATAGTACCACACAGACTAATGTGCAGGGGAACGTTTGGAGATTATTTTATTTTCTGTAACCCTCTTCGGCTTTTTAGACGCTAGAAAAAAAACAAGAGGTTGTTTTTCTTTGAAGATTTTCAAGATAAAATACAATGCAAGTAATTAAAACAATTACCAGTGTCGGATTGTTTTATTGGACCTGCATTGACTCACATTATGCTGGGTTTGTCCAACCCAGACTGCACTCTTTTATGACAGCAAGGCTCTGCGACTATGTCCCTGTAAGCTGGATCTGGATAAGTGGCAGAAAATGGATGGAGAAATAGATAAGAGAAGGTGGACATGCATCTTTACCTCAGCTGCTTTGTTAAAGGTATTTCATCCAAAGTCTCCATCAGCCACGGAGACCAGATTTGAGGTTGTAAAGTTGCTTTTTCCTACCTTCAAATGGGTGAAATGTCCAAATCACAGAAAAAGTCTTCTATAAAGTCAAAAGTTGATTATAACAAGCTGTGCTCTGTATTTCCTGTTAATATTAAACAGAAGTTAAGTTCTTCATGACTTTAGAAACTCTCTGTATATAGTTTATTATAGCTGTTGGTGCCTACATCAGATACGAGACCCTTATTTTACATGTTGGAGAATCTCAGTAGTCAGAGCGATACAATCTCAGTCACACTACTTTTTTGAGTGAAACATTTTAGCTTCTTTCCTTATTCCCGTGTTTTTCCACCTTGTCTTCCTGCCTTGTTCAACACTTCTCCATTTTCTGCACCATTACTCCCTCCCACTCTCTAACACATCATCTCTTTCCTCCTCATCCTTCTCCACACTGACAGATCTCTGCTTAGCACCTTCACAAGTTGCTGATAACTTTTTTAACAGCAAATAAACCCTCCTAGATCTGGTCTCCAGAGCCAGCTGCTGTGCTTCCGATCAGATGACAGGGAGGGATAGAAAAACAGATGAAATCTCCTCTTCTTTCAACACTTGTTTATGAGCAACACTGAATAGAGGAAAAGCCATATGAGATACGCTCTAGGGAATTTTAGTATTAATAATTCATAATAATTAATACTAAACAGGCTAGTACCTATTTGAACCCCTGTTATCTTGGAAACTGGCTTAATTCTTTATGGCTTAGATTCAACAAGGAGCTGGAAACATTCCTCAGAGATTTTAAACCATGTTGACATATCTCAGCTGTCATAGGGCAAGAGGTGGGGTACACACTGGCCTCGAAAGGGTTAGAGTCTGTAGCTGGGCTAAAAGAGAGACAGGCAATCATTCTCATCCAAAACCAATTCAGAATCGCCAGTTAGCTTAACATGCCTCTCTTTGGTCTGCAGAGAAGCCTGTCAGCCAAGGAGAGGACATGCAAACTCCCTGCACAAAGGCCCCAGCCAGCCAATGGATTCAAACTCATAGCCATCTTATTGTACGGTGACAGTGCTACAACTACAACTATTGCACAATGCTACCCAAGTATGACAGTACATCTGATGTATAAATATTTCTATAATGTCTAATTAAACACATGCACAGATCTCTCAATGACACTGTTTATTTCCCAACTTTATGAATAATTTAACATACAGTCCAGTTCAACCTGGTGTTATCCCAGTGTCAAATACTGCTGTTCTGGCAGATACTACTTGTTTCTCAGAAATGTGTCCTCACTCACTTTTTACCGTCACCTCCTGGTTTGATTTACTTACTTATATACTTCTTGGTAGGGAATATGAAAAATAGTGATTTGACTTAAAACAGAACTATTAACAACACTTCAGGCTGGAAATAATCCTTACTCAGTGAATTCAAATGAGATGCTAACAAGTGTCTGCATGTGAATCTTTTGTCCTGACCTACAGCGTGCGAAACCACAAAAGCCAATCGACGCTTTATTCATATCTGTGAAACAGCTGTGACAAAGCATTTGAAACACTAATCTATAATGATGAGCTGTCTAACTGGATTCAACAAAGAAAGCTGGTATTTTAGTTTTGGTTCCTTTAGATTTATTCACTAAGGTCCATGTTTAATTTCCAAGACATTAATGCGATGGGTCCACTGGACCCATGGTCATGGTCCTGGGCTTTGGACCCAGGGTTTTGGGTTTGTGGACTGAATTCTTATTTATTATCTATTGTTCTAATTGGTTCTTAATTTGATTGTGTCCATTAAAACAGTATGTTAGTTATTTGTTTCCATTCTATAGGTTTTTGGGGGGGTTATAAAGTTTATATTATATATATTTTGCTTTCCTTTCTGTGTAGCCACTTCCTGCTTTATTTTGATAGTATTTTGTCTGTTGTGCTTTGTATTTAATTTTACTTCCCTTGTTTTGTGATTAGTTTCAGCTGTGTTCTCCACCTGTTTCCACTTCTCTCATTACTTTTTGTATTTATTATCTCAGTTTTCCCCTTGTCCTTTGGGGAGTTGTCTCTCTAACTGTGGATCATCTAGTGCCAGGTTCTCTTGTAGTTGTCAGTTTATGCATTTATAATTCTTAGCATTTGCTGATCTATGGACTCCTTGTTTTCTGTAAACTGCATTGCGGATTCTGCACTTTATAACCTGGGAAATCAACATTAAAGATCACTTTAGCTTCACTTCCAACCTCCGGCATCCTGTGTTTGGGTCCGTAAATATCTCGCCAATCCACAGCAAACTATGGCAAACCTCACAGACCTCACTTGATCACACTTTCAAAAGAATGAAAAGAATCAATCTGTGGAGGAAGGTGATAGAAGACTTAAGTAAGGCTCTGGGTTTCTTATGATGGTGCTTTTCTGTCTTTATTCCCTTCCTTGCTTTATCTGTCTACATTTGATATTTTAACTATCGCACATCAGCCACTCAGAGTCAGTGTCTTTTATTATTACACACCTGCAGCAGAGGTTTTAAATTCTCTCAAGTAACATTTTATCTGGCTAACATGCTGCTTTGAGGGTGATAAATCTTCCTTTATGCTCACAGCGACTCCCACGGTTCAATTACACCACCTTGGCAGTACATTTTATTTCATATCCCCAAATTACTGTCTTAAAAAATATCTACGAGGCTGCATAAATCCTTCAATCATCACGCCGTTGTTAAAGTCCAGTGAAAGTCCATGTTGATTCAAGCCCCCTGCATTTCATCCTTCACCTTAGCTAAAAAAGCAGCAGCAGCCAATGATATAACTCCTGTGTTGAGGCTTGCGTTTAGCTTCAGATAAATCAAAGCGATTTCAGATCAGACTGCTGCTGAATTCCGGCTCCATGAGGTGTTGAGAAGGATAAGGAGCTCTATCCACTGATGATAGAGGTGGTAGAGGTCTCCCAGGCAGAATGCCACTGACTGGTAGGGGGCCTCATATTAAAGCAGTCTCATTCTCTGCTTGAATTGAATATAAATTTACACTCGAGGAGATTAAGCGCCCGTATCACATGAGAGCATTGTGTGTCCAAACTGTAAAAATAAAGTGCGTGTGACACCACCGCTGCTTTCACTTCCTCTTACTGCACACTTGTGGCACATTTTTGCTAGGTTGGGTAAGAGTATCTTGTTCAGCGCCTCTGGAGATACCGGCAATGGATACATCTACCGACTGCACAAATAGAGCAGAGGGGAGGAGAGAGACAGAAGGTGAGAGACAGGGATGTCCAGTCCTAACGAGAGGCCGTAACTCATGTCAGAGGGGAGAGCTGTGAGTTATGACCTTTTAAGCCACAGTGGGGTTAAATGTTTTCATTTCCAAACCAGCTGACACTAGACCTAAAGAGTGCGTGGACAGCTTGATGTGTCGGCGGCATAATTTACGACCGTGATCATTGTCTTTGTTATTTTTGCCCTCTGAACTCCTCCCTGCTGCGTGCCTGCCTCCCACCTCATCTCCAAACTGTGCATTTCTCGCTTGCTAGCTTGTAGCTCGATAGTCTCTGACTTTCTTCGACCAAATCTGGTCTCAGGCTAGAAGTGTAGGAGCAAATGAGAGGAGAAGGATGCTTGAACTGGAGTGACTCAGACTCTTGGCTGACATTTGGGATTTTAATTAACTTGAGAGAAACTGTTTGACACTTGAACCCTCATCTGCAGGAGTGGGTTTCACTTTGACGTAAGGAACCGAGGAACTTGTTTTTGATCAGACTGATAAGATGCTCATGTAATCCTTGTGAATGTCTTGCCTCTAAGTAAGAAGATTCTTACTTAGATGCAGGACCTTTCTGTACACATACATGTTTTCCCAACGGTTGCGGGAGTTTCCAAAAAATTTCCAAATTTGCCTTTGGCTGAGGCACTGATTTACAAATAGATGTGGTAGGTGGGAAGCCCTGGCTGCCCTCTTTTCTTAGTCCCTAGGATGGTTTAAAAGGAGAGTGCAAATTTCCTTATGGGAATCATGAGCTTTTCTTTTTTTCATTCCCCCTCATCCATCTCCAGCACAACAGTGGGTCATACACCCTGGCTGAGCTTAATTTGCTTGGGTGACTCTTTTTCCATAAGCGTTCACTGTGGCTTCACACCGAGTCAGGACATCCAAATTTCCACCAGCCTCTCCTATAAAATATTGATCTCATCACCGCGTAAATAAACACGATGATGGATGGCAGAGGTCATTTTTTCTGTTGCCCAGAGTCCCTGCTTTGTGTGAATCCATCTCCCTTTGAAGGCAGCATGTGGTAGCTGTCTGACAGAATTGGGCAAAACACAACTTCAAGTCTTTGAAATATGTGAGGAAAAACATGAGGTTCAAATGAGTCGCAGCTCTGTGGCAAGTGGTGTTTCCATTAAATGGTGTGCGGGTGGTTCAGGGATGTACTAGAGGGTAACTCGGTTTATTGACCATTTGTGGAATTGAAATAGTTATAAATCTTACTCTGAACATGGCATAAACGTTTATAAAGTATATGAAAATGAGCAAAAAAATTACAGCAAATACAAAAGTAATTTCTTCATATTATGTCTTTGAAAGATATTTGCTGAGCAGTATGCAGTATTTTCCACACTGAAGCAGATCCTGATGCTCTGGAATGTATACTTTATATACACCCCTCCCTCATCTTGGTGAATAATATTGTGTTTCCAACATGCAAATGTTGAATGCCATTACTTACCTTACAAAGGTTCAGGATAGAAGGACAACAAAAGCATCAAATGAACAGCTTTTTTTTCTCCCTGTGTGCTTGTGGTACAATCAGCTGATTTCAGTTGTGTGGAAAGGAGGAAAATGGTGGGGCAGTCTACAGCTTTGGCAGTCGAGATATGAAATGACTTTTTACTGTTACTGTTTGAAAGGACAAGACCGCGATGGTAAACTGGAAACAGAAATAACGCGTCCAAGACAGAAATATCTGCTTACTGTGCGAGCTCTTTGCGAGCATCCACACAGACAGCATGCTAACACAATGCTAGAAAAGAACCCTGGCTCTCTTCCATTGTGTGTTTTGTGTCCCGCCTCACTCCCCTCACCCCCAACCAGTCACTGCAGATGGCTGCCCCTCCCTGAGCCTGATTCTTCTGTAGGTTTCTTCCTGTTAAAGGGAGTTTTTCCTTCCCACAGTTGCCAAAGTTCTTGCTGATAGGGGGTCACTTTATTGTTGGTGCTTCTCTCTATTATTGGAGAGTTTTCCTTTACAATATAAAACAACTTGAGGTGACTGTGTTTTGATTTGAAAGCTGAATGTATGCCAACCCAGACAGCAGGGTGGCTGTAGCTCAGGAGGTAGAGCAGGTCACCTACTGATTGGGAGGTTGGTGGTTCAATCCCTGGCTCCTCCAGTCTGCATGCCAAGTATCCTTGGGCAAGATACTAACCTCAAGTTGCTCTACAATGCATCCATCAGAGTATGAATGTGTGTGAATTTAGACAGCACTAAGTTTAGAGAAAGTGCTTGTGAGAATGGGTGTGAATGTGGCATGTTGTATAGAGCGCTTTGAGTACTCCAGGAGGGTAGAAAATCGCTATAATAGAATCAGTCCATTTACCAACCGGAGCCTGCAGTGATGAGCAGCCAGGCTTGCAGCATTATAGCCTCCATTTTGACCTGTTCATGTTTCTATAGTAAAATCACTGAGGTGATCATCACAGTGAAGCCTTTGGATTGGCTGTCATCTGTGTTTGCACATGTTATATTGTTGCCATATTGTTGATAATGCTTTTTAAGTCATTTTATTGAGTAACATGATAATAATGTAACAAGTAATGTAACAAATTACACATTCAAGTGAGTAATTAAGTAACTTAGTACATTATTTTTAGGAAAAGTAATGAACAATGTTTACTACATTACTTTTTTGAGTAAGAGTCCCAACACTGCTGCATAGTGCTTATGTTATATTTCCCTAAATATTATAGTGTCTCGTCTAGTGTGGGGTTTTTTGTAATTAACAGCTGTCTGACGATTAGTAATGGCAGATTTTAATTTAAGCTTTTCATGGACCAAGTCACATTTATAATTGGTCCAGACCAGTTAAGTGTTTGACCTTTAATCTTCAAACATAAAAAAGGTTGAATTACCCCTGTGACTTACTGATGAGTGCAAATTCATATGTAACACATTTAAGCAGCCTTGTCTTGATTTCCATACTAAAAGCTTGTCATTTTTAGTTTTGTGTCACATCTCGCAGCTGCGTTAGTTATTTCTTTCCCCTTGTCATCACTTTTTTTCATCTCGCTAACAACAATTCCTGCGTATTCTACATCTACATTTCAGTTCTCCTTCCTCTCCTACATGGCGTTCTCTGAATCTTGCAACATCTCAACATGAGAGCAGAGATGCTGAGTGGCAAGCTCATAAATTTTGCCTGGTGTGAAACAGAAGATGGCCTCCCTGGAAGGCTGAGAGGTTTTTCATCACTGGAACCTTTTTAGTGCCCTCCACCGCCACTACCACATGTCACCAAATCCATGCTCCACTACGTGTTTATGTGTTTGCATTTGGGATGTCAGAGTGCAGAAGAGGAGTGCTTGAGTTAAAAGTGCCAGAAGAAAAGTGGTGGGTGATGACGAAAACAACAAAGAGGAGTAATTCGTATTTGGATCCAAAGTAAAGAATAAAAAGACTTTACTTGACAAGATTAACATGCAGTTGAAGCTGAGGTTTTTTATGACAGGGTGCCAACGAATAAACACAATTCAGAGATGACACCGCCTCTGCGGGCCTTTGCATGGCAAGGGGACAGCGCCGTTCTCTAAATTCCACCAGGCTGATCTGGTGTCAGATAGTCCAAGCATTTTAGCCTTGCCCCCCCCTCAAGGGGAGGAAAGAATATCCTATTCTGCAAGAAACACGAACATGGCAGGACGATAAGGTTCTCCGGGACAGCTGTGGCCTAATCTCAAATCCATAGCAGCCGTTACCCAACGCTAGCCGTCAGAGTCAGTTATCTGATAGCTCTGTGGAAATGACAGAATATGTTTTAACATACATAAAAATCAATTTTCTTGTGCTAGTGGTATCTAATTACTTCGATGAAGCTTGACAGTTTGGTTGAACATAACAAATACATTTTGTATCAAACATCCATTATTTGTTTTTACTCATGTCTTTAATTCACTTTTATGAATTCATACGATTCATGATTATGTTGAGAACTTCAATAATCCATTATGCTTGTGCTCTCTTAAAACGTTATCCAGGAGTCAATGGAAAATCTTAGGTCCTGTATTTCCTCATATTACATGCTCATTTTATAAATGGTGGATGACAGCATCAAACAAGCAAACAGGGTGTTGTGCACACTGAAGTTGGCTGAGTGTAAAAGTAAAGCTGTTGATCTACCAGCCACTATATATTCTTAGCCTCACCTATGATCACGAGCTCAAGGTTGGGACCAAAAGAATGAGATCACAGATACAACTGGGCTTCCTCTAAAAGGTGAGGAGGAGGAGGTGAGGAGGTTGGTCATCCAGACGTATAGCCACTGCTTTTCCACAAAGAAAGGACCCAGTAAGGGTGTACTGGGAATGCCTTAATCAACTTAGATTCCTGCCCTTGCAACCTGGACTGGCAAAAGAGGTAGAAAATGCCACTTGCAATGTGCCCATCCATGGATGGATAGATGGCTGGATGGATGACCACTCTTCAATCACGTACCTAGAGGTACTTTTAAAAGTTAAAGGTACTGGCACTGTACAGAATGACTGTGCAAAAGCGCTGTAGCAAACACTAATAAAATGAAAATAAAAACAAAACAAAACAACCAAACCCCAAAACAGTGAGCCAGCAGCAGGAAATAAAAAGTGAGGATTTTGGGTGGAGCTAAAGATACAGTTTCTAAAATCTCACCACTAGATGTCAGTAGAATGCAGATTGCAGTCAACTTATTTTTGTTTTCTTACCACTCCCAATTCTACCGCATAATCTTAGCTAGGGTGTTAATCTGCTGCTTACCTTAGCTGGTTTCCACATCCATTTTCCACAGTAAAACATTGTGAAAGAAGTCCAGTACAAGTGATTGAGTCAGTGAAGCTGACTTCTGCCCAGTAACAGCAATAGTTAGGTTAGTTAGTACTTTTCTTTTGGTAAGTTGTGCTATTGTTATTGCTGCTGTTAGCCTCCGTTAGCTGCTGTTAACTGTTTTTAGTTAACTTTCTTTGAAGTGGATGTAACATTATTGGATTCAGGCAGTTAATAAACTCTCATATGATGTAAGGATTTAATCAAACTGATTATCAGAGGGAAAGTGTGATATTTAACACACTCAAGCCTAACTTGAGCTGCCATTATGTTAGCTTATAACCAGCTGCTGTTGTTTAGATGGCTTGTTGTCTGCTGTCCAGAGACAGGAGGAGCTTTGCATATCTAATCTGCTATCAGTATCAGAAATAAATAAACATGTTTATGCACGTTTAAACCAGTACTCACGATTATGTCTTTTTAATGGCTTCATGAGAACGCATCATTTTGTTGGATAATGTAATTACACACTGATCAGTATATTTTTGAGTACACTGAGTAGGCTGGCGTTACCTTTAAGATAACAACCTGGGTGGACACGCAGACTTTATATAGGGATGGATAATTGGGCACAGGTTAATCAAGAGAATAACAAGGGTAGGAAAGGAGGAAAAATGGAATGTAAATACACAAAAGCAATGATCATAACATGAGACCATGACAAACATTCATTCAGGCATGTAGTACTGAGACGGACTGCAAAAAAATCATCTAAATATCGAACTTAATCCATCTGTGAAATTTAAAAGCTCTGTAAATGTCTTGTAAATACAGTCTCAAAGCTCTTTCTGAAGTCAGAAACAAACATGCACTACAGAAATGAGACCTTTTATGGCTATCATCAAAATAACATTTACCAAATGTAAAAACCATTTCAGAATGCTTATTTCAAAAATACTTTGTACTGCTTTTTCACATATGGTGTGACAGATATTTAAAGCACAACCTCCAAGAGCAACTGGAGGCACTAATTTGAGAAACAAGAGGAAGCAGAACACGATGCAAGCGAAGCTATGATCCCTCCCCAGAGGTATGAAGGGTCTCACTTCATCAGCTTGTCCCGTCCTGTGCCAAGTTAAACCTTTACCCCCTCATCTCTGTCTGTTACCGTCTCAGCACACTGTGGGCTCACAAGAAGACTGCGATCGAAATAACGTGAAAGAACAGATGGTGTTAGCACTGGGCGCATGCTAAAAATATAACAAATACTTAAGATCCAACAAAGCAAATGTTATATTTTGCTCTTTTTTTCTCATGTTGAATAAACTTTCGGAGTGGCAGGCAGGTGTGCAATTCAGTCATTAGTCTCACAAGTCCTCAAGAGAGGCTCAGCACTCATCCAAATTCATAGAGCCACTCAAACACCCACTTAGGATTTGTGTACATGTGAGGAGAATGCTGGCAAGACACAGATGGAGGAATGCAAACAGACAAGTATGGAGAACAGACAGAAGGGTTGATAGATAGAAAGCGATGCCAGCCAGCTACCCCAGGGTGTCAGTGCGTCTGAATACACTGTATGATTTATGCGCTGCTTGAGATGTGGACAGTAGAGGGGGACAGAAAGTCAAGATCATTACCGATCCAGTGTGGGATCTTTGGAATTCTCAAGACCTTTCCCCCTATTCCTGCCTTAGCTGTGTCTTCTCATCAAACTGGTTGCACAATCAGTTTTATCTTGGAGGCAACAGCTGGAAAACGGAATAAAGCATCATTTGCATAACAGGCTTGCAAAAACAACAATTTGAGGCACTCGCTACAAGGACTGAAGTGATGTTTACATTTAGTGAAATTCAAGGAGTTGTTATGATGACAGGTAAAATGACTTGATGTGAACAAGTCTGGAGTTATCTCAGGTTTGAGGTGAGCCAGTGAAGTGCCTACCCGTGGGAGCAGGGGTACAGCTGATTGAAATGTGACAGACAGCAAATACATTAAGGGTCACCTTCACAACCAGAGCCTAGAATGAGAAAGACAAATAGTGCTTAATGTTGTCATTAAGTGTTGTTAACTGATGCTAACTTGAAATAAAGTCTATAAGTGCAGTTCTCTTCTTGTTCAAGGCTAACAACAGGGAGGACAACTTCTTTCCTTATTAGGTGACCTGATGAAACGTAACCTACAATTCATGGTCAGGTGCATCATGTTCATATACTGTGGTCATAGGGTTTTAGACACGGGTGTTTTAAAAGAAGGTTTACAGTGTTCCTAGTAATGTTCATGTTCGTAAACCCACAGGCCCTAATAGAGAAAGGATGAACATGCGGACAGATGCACAAGAATGCGAGTTATCTCAGTGACAGGTCTGGAAGGCACATCCAATCCTCAGCTTTAAATTTATCCCAGCATTTGAAAGACTGGACGGAGTGTCAGAGCTGTCACCGTCCTCCTGCCCTTGTCTCTGTCTCTTCTTCTTTCGCCTCCTCCTCCCTTTCACTTGTCCAGTCCTTCATCACCATCTGAGCGCCTCCTCCATCTCCACTTCATCCTCTCACATAGCAGTTTCTTCTCACATGTCCTGTTTGGTGGATACATTTAACCCAAGATCGTTGCGCACACCATAGCTGTGTACGCTTTTAGCATGTTTTTTTTTCACATTTCCAAAGAAGCAAGTTTTTTCTTACCACTGTTGCCAAAGTACTTGCTGATAGGGGGTCTGATTGTTGAGGTGTTCTCTACTTTACAATATAGCATACTTGAAGGTGACTGTTGTTATGATTTAGTACTATATAAATAAAATTTACAGTATTGATTTCTCATTGAGGACGGGGCTTTGTTAAATAATTGTTAAATAACTGAGAGGTTATTTGTCAGCTGCCTCAAAAAGAAACGTTTTTCCTTTCGTGGTAAATGCAGTTATTGGCTTTTCCGGATTATAAGCATCTGGATTATTTGATTTTGTTCACTTCTTTTGTCTTGAGATTTTGTTCTGCTAACCAGTGCATTGCAGTTGTGGGTGTTCTGCATGGGGTTGGCAGATGCGGACTGTTCGTCTTCCTCAGGGATTTTTCCTGTGAGTGTCGGCAACAGTGGCACATCCTGTGACAGTACCACACTGTGCATGCTGAGAGATGTGAAAGATATGCTGCTCAACCTGTCCACTCTGTGACCTGCGCCCAGTAACCCTCAGCAGGCCACCTCTGACCCTTAACCTCAACAATTGCTCATATGCATGTGAACAGGAACCCTTTCTATGCAGTGCAAAACACGAGCTAACTCAAACTCACACAGTTTAACACACTGGCAGGAGAATCGGTATATTCAAGCACACACACACACACACACACCTGCTAGTGCGGCTAACCACTAGAAGCCAAGGATCACAGAGTCCTTTTGTCAAACAGGGAAATTAGCGCTGGCTCTCACTCGTTAGAGACCCATTGTAGCATTAGCACATTGTCATGGTCACTGAGCCTTTTCACTTTAGCGCTGTGGCACTTCAGCTCAAACGTTTCCCTTAAGGGAAAGCACTTTTAAATATTAAATATTTTTAGCATAAAGTAAGGAAGCAGTTTTACTTGACTTCAGTGTAAAGGCTACGATATAGCCTTGCAGAAATTCCAGTCTAATTTTTCTCAACAGAAACCTTTGCTCTTAGTCAGTGACTAAAGACTTGTGAAAGAAGTGTCACCAATACAAAAGAGGACATCCAAACGCCACATGACACTGTAGGCATACTTGGTTGGCATCTTTGAGAAATGCAGTGCATGTGAGCGCTGAAGTCTCTTTCTTATCTGGTCCATGCTGTAAGCAGCTGGTGTGTTGTGTTCATTAGCAACATGTAAAGAGCTAGCTACAGCTTCTAAAGCTGTTGGTAAAAGAATCACAGTTTATCTCTAAAGAAAAGTCAATAAATAAAATCACAATTAAAAGACTCACATTCGACCATTCTGCACTATTCTCCTGCACTTAAGTGTAGCACAGTTTGTGAGGTCAGAAGAGCAGTTTTACAAATACAGAACAAATGTAAACATATAAAGAGCACAGTCTTACTTATGGTTTGGTCATTAGCCAAACCCTTCTCCTTAATCTAATCACCATATACACTTAATAACCAGTCTGAACAAGCTTCAAGTGAGAAAAAGATCATTTTAACAACCTTAAATGGGAAATACTGGGGTCTTAAGTGTTCATTTATGTACACTGCTATGCAAAGATTTGAACATGTGTTTGTAATGTAAAACCTGCAAAAAGGTCAATAGCCTTTGGCTGAGAATATGACTTAGCTAACATGTGCATGCATATATGTGCATGTGGGAAGGTGTTGAGTATAATGTTCAGTGTTAGTTTCAAGGTCACAGGCCTGGGTAGCTTTCACCCACCCGGTAACACACACATACACGCAGAAACACACAGAGGATGGTAATAGCAGTGTTGACAGACATGTGCGACCAGCTGAGCTGGAAGCCTCGGTTGCAGTTGAAAGCTTCGAAAAGGCCGTGCGGACACTTTTAAACATCAGCAAACTTAAAGCAGTAAAGAGAAAGACATCTGTAAACAAGAGCCGGAATAGACAGGGGATTACTAGAAATGTTGAGGACTTGCAGTCTGTCTGTCTGTCTGCGTAACAAATGACCTGTTTATTAACTTCAGTACAATTATTAAATAGTAATTCCTTCATCTTTTTTCACTTGGTAAAACTCAAAACCTGAATAAAACTATGCAGCATTGCTAATTATATTTAAAAAAAAATTCTTGAAACATATATTTAACATATGAAACTAGGGATGGGTACCGGTGTCTGACATAAACGGTAGTAACCAGACCGAAAAGCAGCGCACATTTCGGTGCTTTTTTTTTCCTGAGCCAATTCTAGCCAATCATTTTACGTTTCCGAGGATAGTAGGCGGGGCCAGGTACGTACGTTCTTTTAGAGCAGAGCTACAGATTAAAAATGCCCAAGGCGAAGCGATCAAAAGTCTGGCTGTACTTCACAGCAAAAGATGCAAACTCAGCAGCCTGCAACAAGTGCTTTAAGCTGATACTGTGATACTGTCAAAGGAGGTAACACCTCAAATCTGATGAAACACCTGGCGACGCATAGCGTTTTTTTTTTAAAGCCGAGAAATGCGCTGTGTTTGATAGCTTGCTGCGAGACCTCACACCGTGCACATCTACTGCGGTGTGGTGCCTGTTATCGGACCCAGAGTTAGCAACATCCCCCAAAAACCCGAAGAGTAGAGTCCTGGCCCCTAGCCCTGTCAGTGTAGCAGAAATGATGACGGATGATGATGGCAGCAGCAGCCGTTCTCCTCTGCGTGAGTAGCTTCATGTTGTTCGTGTGTAATTAACATTGAGTACGCTAACCACATTATTACATTAATGCAGACCTTCCCAAAGTGTGGGGCCCGCCCCTAGGGGGGGCGCAGAGCCATTGCGGGGGGGGGGCGCGGCATGAAAAGGAAAAAACAAAAGAAAAAAAACAATGCTTGGACACTGCTAGCACGGGGCGCCTCCACAAACGCAAAGCAGGAGATGAAGCATAGCTGAATGTCTCCAAACCAACTTCATTCTAAGCCAAAGACTAGAAAATATGGTGAAGCATATCTGCCCTTTGGTTTCACCTGCACAAGTGCCAAGGTAGGTCTCCCCTGCATAATTGGTTTTCCCTGCGTCAGGAGCACGCGCTGGGCTGTTCAAATCAAGGACAAACAGGATCCCACATTCTTGATTTTTATTTCACAAACACTTGCTGTAATGACTAACTACTCCTGACATTTTGGAGTTGTTAGCTCTGACGTGACGCCTCTGCCTGACGAACTCTGTATTCCTCGTCCACACGTAAACGCAAAAGAGTTTTAAAAAAATCTCCGTTTTCGGTGATTCCAAACGCCGTTTATGTGTGGACGAAACAGCTGCGTTTTCAAAAATACCCGTGTAGGTGTGGACGTAGCGTAAAAGAGTTAGTAGTTTATTTCCTTACTGCCTGTAATTTATTGCAGTTTACTTGTATTTGCTTAATTGTTTATTAAATGTTTGAGGTGTGAAATAAACCGCAATGGAGCAAAATATGGGTGTGTGGTTGGAGGATGTGTTGGGGGGGGGCGCGAACATTTTTCTTGTAAAACAAAGGGGGGCCCAGCAAAAAAAGTTTGGGAACCACTGCATTAATGCATGTAAGGTGAACTAGCAAACACCGTCGTAGTTACATGCGGCTGTCTTCTTGTTTGATGGCAGATGCTCCCTTCACCCTGGCCAAAAAGGCTAAAATGACCGAAGAAAAAGTGGAAAACAGTTAAACATGAGAGGTTTTTGGACAAAGTTTGTGTTTTTTCCATTGTTTAAGCACTGCTTCCAGCCAAGAGTGATACCATATATGCCCTATAGCTGCCTATAGCTGCAGAAAAGGCTAACATTGTTATCTTTTTACAAAAAAACAGCTGAACATGAGAGGTTTTTGGACCAATTTTGTGTTCTCCATTCTTTAAGCACCGGTTTGAGCACCGTTTAAGCACCGGCACCGTTTCAAAAGTACCGGTTTGGCACCGGTATCGGATAAAACCTAAACGATACCCATCCCTATATAAAACAAACATGAATATTGAATATAATGATTGTTAAAAAGCTTAATTCATAATAGTGATAAATTAACTTAATTAATTAAATATGTCATTTTTAAATAATGCACAGTATCAGTGTTGAATAAATAGAAGAGTAAATAAAAATCAACAGCAACTAAATTTGAATATTCAAACATTTTTGCACCTTTTTATAATTGTGACAGGAAGTTTCTAACTTCTTCATTTGCATATATGTCATTTAAAAACAGTTACATTTTTGCATTTAAGGCTAATATAAAGGTGTTTAATGCTGCAAAAATGAAAATCAATGCTCAATACTGGTTCATATCATTTAGTTGACTCATATTAACAGTAAATAATGATGCATTTATTTGATCTTTTATTTTATGTCAAACTTTTTGAAATATAGCTAACACTCATACACAAACTCATGGCTTCACATTTGTCTCTCTGACCCTCAGGAGACCTCGCAACTTTTTTTCAGTACAAACTGATGTGCTCGTGGAATCTTACAGCTTGCCGTCTTCTACCTTGTAAGACCAGCGTCTGGGTTTGTCACGTTCACGCGCCAAATTCTACCAAACATCCAGCACCTGGCTGTTGACAGTCATCGCTGTCTTGCCATTTTAATTGGCGAGGCGCACACACACACACACACACACACACACACACAGACAAACGGGCACACACATGCACTTAAAAATGTTACTTGTGATGAACAACTCTATAAATACCTACTGTGAACAACATGACACAGGCTAATGTACGACAATATTCTCATTACAATAAGCTTTGTATGTGCAGGAATGTGTGTTCTTATAAGCAGCACGGTGGTGTGTGTAAGCGTCTGTGAGTGTTTGTGTTAAGTGTGTCTATGTGTGAAGGTGTTTCTCAGTCTGCGAGTGCTAAGTTGTGCTTGTGTTTGCGTGACAGTGTGAGTGTGAAGCCGACAGGTTTCACCGCCTCGCTCATCCGCGGCTCGGCTTGAGTCTCTCCTCTAGAGAATCCAGCTTGTGGTCTTCAGTTCCTGAGAGTCTGTCACCTCGTGGACGATGGTAAACGCATTTAGGCCGTTCATCACACTCGAGCGTTATTCGCCTATACAAAATTACACTGGAGCTTTTAAAACTTAACACAACCGTTGTCCATTAAATATGTGAAGTGTATCAATTTGGACAGAAGTGGTTAAACTTATTTGGCTTAGTGTATTTTATCATATAAATAAGGAAATGTTGTCTAAAACTCAAATTCTGATAAAGTTTGATTTACACGGTTATTGAATGTTTGTAAAAAAATAATAATCAGTGACTGGCCTCTTGTCTAAAAGTTAAATTGTAGCCTTGTCAATAACCAACATTTACAGACAACTATACTTTGAATCTTGTCTCATTTTAGTAGAATCACTGGATCAGATCAGTCACACTGTGGAAGACTGGGATGGAGCTTGAATTTTTGCATATTGGAAATGGGACAATGGGGAAAAACTTGTTAAATCTTTAAACTATATTTAAAGGGAAGTCTTTAATACTCTTCTGTAGTTAGAGAAACAAGCAATAGCTGTGTTGGCTATACAGCATAGCAAAGGTTGGGTTTTGTTTTTCAATTTATCATGTACATGCGTATTATTTTTTACGAAAATAATCCTTTACCTTTAGTGCATAATGGTAAAAAACATTATAGCTGATCCCAGTAATAATACTTCGGTAGGAAACATTTCTATGCAAGTTAAATCAGATTGTATTTTTTTCTCTATGACTATTTTAACGCTGTAGGCCAGCAATTATCCAATACAAGGGGTTTATCCCTCTTACCACAGATTTTATTTTTTTCTATAAAGAATTAACGTTTTCTATAGATTTCCTTACTACTGTTACCAACAATAATAATCCTGAAAAAGAAAAGCAGAAAAAGCAGGGTAAAAAGGGTTTGGGCCCATCCTGTGTGTCTCCTGGCAGAGAGGGCTGGTTGTTCTGATCCAAGAGCAGCTGGAGAAACACAAGGTCACATGGGATCGGGCTTTCCCTCCAAACAGCTGGTCAAACAAACCCAGCTTGGCCAGACACATACACACACATAGGGACTCAAGCATACGCAATATACATAAACAGCCATGCTTAAAGTGTGCAAAATGTAAAATGTGTGAATGTAATATATATGCACATGCTCACCGGTCAGCGCACAGGAACTGTGTTAGTATAACACACACTGTGTGAAAGGTTTCCGGGAGGCTGTAGAAAGTGATAAATGGGCATTCGTCACTCTTGCATCTCACAAATGTTAATGCTTCAGGTGCAGAAAGAAAAGCAACCACCATGCATTAGTTCAGGATTAGGTTCAAACATTTCAAAATGACAGTATGGACGTTCCATATGAAACATGGAAATGACAAGAATCAGAGCTAGGTGGGTGAGTCACATGTCAGCAGTGACTTTTTTAGGATTTAGACATTTCTTTTTTTTCTAGTGCATTGGCACAAAAAGCAAACTGCTGCACTCGCGGCACATTTATTATCTGTTTATAGTGGATGAACAGCTGTTGTTCTTTGAAAATGGGAGTGAAAATGAGCTTCAGAAAAGGCCAATGCACAAACAAGAGAGAAAACACAATTTTATAGAAGCACAACATAAGTAGAAAATTAAAATTAATATCTAAAAAAAAGAAAGAAAAAATAGAAATGCAGGGAAAAAGTTATTAAATACTAAAGAGAAAAATGAAACCTCTCAATAAATATGACCTGGAATTAAAAGCAGTGAAAAAAAAACACCCTTAAGAGCCAAATGTATAGAAGTAAATCTAATAAATCTAAAGTTCACAGAATTTAAATAGAGGTACTTTAGCAACTTCATGCCAGTGTATTAGCTGCTCCCTGCATGGCACTATCATCCCATATTGCTTGTATATGCTGAAACGAATGTCTCATAATGGCAGGTTATTTTTCTGTTAAATATGTAAAGAAAAAAAAACAAGCATTTGGTGGTAAAAGCCACATCATCCAACTAAGAATATGTCTGTGGAATATCTTCAGTATTTTGCCAGTATTTCATTACTTCAGCATTTGTTCCACAAAACAAATGAGTGCACACATGTATCCGCATTTTGGTTTGTTTGTTTGACGTCGTGTTTCCAGGCGGGATCATTAACGTGCAACAACATTGTTCACAGCTTATCGGAACATTTACGTCTCACCATGAGATGTCTGCGCCCAGAGAGATCACCGGGCCTCCCTGACAAAGACAAATTGAGCCAAAATGCCAGTGGAGAGGCAGTCAGGCCTGTTTGAATGGGTACGAGCGGTTGCCCCAAATAATCCATCTAAATATAGGCTGGGGGCACAGCACCCACCTGACAAAGGGAGGGGGTGAAGAGGTCAGTGGATGATTTTTATGTTTTTAAGCTGCTAGAGCCTATAGGCCTTATTCCTCTCAACAATTCTCTCCACCCAATCTCTTTCTGGCACCAACAACAAAGAAACCAGCTTTTGCAGATGAATGCCGTCTATGTGTGATGTGAAACTCGTCTGCGTTCACAGATTACAAGGGATAAACTGATGTTTATTTATACAAATATCTTCCAGAGGCAAAATAAACAATTGACCGACCTGAAGCTGGAAATGCAGTTTTATTTATATGAAGCCAGCAGCAACAAGAGAATGTCCCTTTTAAACTTACTACTAAGGTCAAACTCAAAGTATTCCTTCTGTACAGCAGCTTGACGGCTGGCTCTGAAGAAAACTGTAGTGAGATTTACATTAAGGCAAAACGATGTGCACTCAGCTAATTGAACAACAACTTCCTCAGTTTCTCCATCCACAGAACTGGATGTAACTAGCACTGTGCCTGGGGAGAGATTAAACTGCGATTCGCTCCATCGGCAGTGAACAGTCTGTGCTGACTGATAGAGCGTTTATGCTGTAAAAAGGAGACCTCAAAGTGAGCAGCATGTCAGCATGGCAAGTCAATTTATAGCAGTCCCCCCACCAACCCTGCAGACACACTGTGTAAGCTTATCTGTTCACTCTAGACCCCTAACACACACACATATGCACAAAATAGAGAATTTGACACAGCAGTCACATTATAAGGGAATCGCTTGACATGAATAAATAAGTAAAGTCATATATGGTATAATGCAAGTATTTTATATGTAAGTATCTAATAATCAAGTGCAAAAATATATTTTAAATACATATAAATTGTTTTGCAGTTATTAAAGGATCCTTACATACAGCATACTTAACCAAAACATTTAAGAATATATAGTATACATTTAATTCACAGTATAGTCACTGTAGTGCACAGCAGGACAATTTTAGTGTAAAAATAAAAGTACATTTAGAAAATAAGGAATGAGGGGATTATGGCTATAAATGCATTTAATTTGATTAACTAATCTTTATCATTCTTGATCTTTATTTCTTTTTTTTTCTTTTTTTTTTAGTGGCTACAACTGTAATTGTATACAACATACTTCCTTATTTAGGTTAGATTAAAAACAATAATAGGACAATATTAAAGAGAAGCTTAGTCTTCGCCTGAAGCTCATTAATAACACAGTGAGAGGAAATCAGGAAGTGACAGTTTATGGGGTTTTGTTGAAAATGGTCATGAATGGCAGCTTTCTCCACGCTGTTATTGCAGCGTATCCCCATATTTCCCAGGGGCACCGACAGCTTTCACCAAGTTTAAATGATTTACATTTTCATTGGCACTGACGTTTGTTTTCTGTCAGTCTATCAGTTTAAATGTCCAGCGACACCCCAACATGCTTCCTGGGGCAAAGGTCAAGAATTGGAGGCCCATTACAAGGTGAGGCTGTGGGCCTCATTCTCCCATAGAGCCAGGATAAAGAGCATGATGATGGGAAACTACATCAGCCAGTTCCAAACACTGAGCGAAAGTAATGGAGGTGGAAGGCAAATGTTACAGATTTGACTATGTGCTTAATACGGACAATACAGCAGATAAAAAAATAAATAAAAAATCACTTCTCTTATTTCCATTTTGCGTGTTTGAATCTGAGGTTTTTAAATTAACTTGTCAAACACTGTAACTGTAGAAGTAGACCGTTCTTAAGTCCTAAAAGGCACCGTGATTCAAGTCAGTTCAATGCGAAGTTTAAACCAAACTCAGAACAGATACACGAAAAGGGGTTACTAAAGGTCTTTTTAAAAACAAGGCGTTTATATGGTAATATAAACACTGGAGGTAATATGAGGTGAGAGCTGTAACTATTCAATAAAATCATCCTTGAAAATCGTCACCGTACGCAGGCCAGCTGAAATTCATAGTTTAGTTACAAACGTTCTGCGAGTGAGACTCACCAATACACCTGCAAATTCAACACCCAGCTCTCGACTACACTGTGGCTGAAATCACTGATGTGAAGGTTAGATTATGTGAGATGAGAAGAAGCAGAGCGTGAGCGGTACAAAAGAGATGGACTGCTGGCGTCCAGATGTGCTGCCCAGGGAGAGTTTCAACTCTGGAGCGTCCATCTGAGGAATGACGCAGACGCTGACAGGAACCTGACTCGCCCTGCAAACGCATATATGTAAGCGATTGAAAAAGTAACATGTAGTCACACAGTCACAACTTCTTTGCACATTGCACAAATATGGTCAATTCTTCACACTTAGCTGGCTTCATTTACTATGCAAAAGACTTTTTTTATTGGCACTGTCACCGCACAGTGACGACATTACATCAGTCATCAGTGGAAACTGGCATTTTTCAAAAAGGAATATGTCATTATCTGTCTGCAAGTCCATCAATCTCCAGAATGTCATCTCTGTGGGAAAATCGGCCTTTTTTAAGTCGTGTAAATGCATTTGGGCTTTTAAATCAGTCTAGCAATCATGTGAGGCAAGTTCGGTAAATTACAACAAGATGTGACAGGAGCGGGAAAAAGAGTGTGTTGATGCAAAAGAGAAAAAGACCACAAAAGCTATTTATTAAAAACAACAGAACAGTATTGATTTACTGTTTGGTTTTTCAATGCGAGAATTATTTTTAAGAATAATGTAGCATGTTTATGCAATTGTTAGAAAGGTCATTACTGCTTCTTCTAAATGTTAACGTTTCTACAATTTTATTGCATGACTATTCATTCAGTAGAAGGTTGTTAAAAACTGCTCACACTGATTATTAGTCCTTTATTTATTCAGGTAAAAATCTCATTGAGATTTAAAATCTCATTTCCAAGAGAGACCTGGCATCATGGCAACAAAAGTAAACTGAAGTCACAGGTAAAAAAGAAATCCTTCTATTCAAATTCAAATTGATTTATGATGTGAACACCAGAAATAAACTTCCATTTACCTTCACTGTAGTCGGCTGGAGGCAAAAATGCCAAAGCTTGGGCTAACGTTAGCCTTAAACTAAGAAAATCCAGCTTCATTTTATTGTTGCAGTGACTTTTCACTGGTTACATTTGCCAAAGTGAAGCGCAACAAGCTGCCAGCAATATGTTTTCTGTAAGCACCGACGTGACGATAGCCATTGCCAGAACTTAATTTTGGAAAATATTGTGATTTTCACTAAATATGGATGCGATGCTGCAACCCTGCTGTGTGATCCGTGCTAGACTTTCCATCCCTGTCTCTCACGCTCTCCTCTCCCTGTTTCTCCCTCTGGAAGTCAGCACTCACAACTCATCCAGAAAAACCAGGGGGTTATATTTACTGCATGTAGACACGTGAAGGTCAGATGCGTAAAGTCCTCCTGATGGTTTTCCCAAATGTCAGCTCTCGCCTCTCGCCGTCCCTGCCGGACTTCTGCGAGCAACAAATGTTCTTTCCACCATTCGGGGCTCTTATGCACCTCTGCAGAAACAGCCACGCCGAGAACACAGAGAAACTTTGGGAGGTGACAAAGAGCGGTCTGTGCCGACATCTCAGGAGTGATAATAAAACAAGCGAGACGACAGGCTTGGACAGCCTTGCACCAGCAAACTGTTCCTGTGACACAGGAAAGAAAAAACAGGGAGGGAGACTTATTCTGAAGCTAGGAGCCAGGCTGTAAAGGGACAGCTGAGGCCCTCGAGTCGTGTACAGTGTATAATTCACGTTGAAAAGTTTTTTCCTCCTTAATTTTCAGTCTGGCAGCCTTTTCCCCCTTCAGATAATTTAGAGCTTGTTCCTTGGGAGCAATGGGCATTGGGTATTAATCACCCGCCATCCACTGAAGACTTGCTGCAGAGCATAAATGTCTAACTATCAGCGACTTCTTGCTGCGTGTGTAAATAGCACCTTCATAACCACTATTTTCTCATGGAAACACAGTAAACTTGATAGCTCTTTAGAATTCATTTCCACATGGCCTTGAAATGGACTGAAAGTTCCAGAGAAACTAAAAGCTTTCTGTTGTGGGACAGTTTTCACTGTAGAGCCTGATATATATATGTATAATTTTTAAAAGTATTAATAGTAATATTATAATATATTTAATATTAGATTGTGAATGGCAAGTGGTGTGCATAGTGACAGACATAGCAGGGTGTTGGTGGTTGGTCTCTAGCGTCACCTGCTTCCAGACTTGGACCCATAAATCCAGCATGACATACTGAGACTATAGCATGTTGTAGTCAACTTTTGGATTCTTTTTTTTTCCATAATGAAACAGATGCATCTTTTCTTCATGGGTCTGGGAAATACCCACAACTGTTAGAGTCTAATCTGACTATAATGCAGATTTGCAGCTTTAGCCTTTTTTCCCTCACATTGTTTGGTTTCTCTCATTTCTGGACCTAGTCCATCACATTAACATCTCCCCAAAAACACGCACGTTGTGTTTTGTGAGATTTTGTTGTTTCTACTTCTGCTGTTTTTTTCTTTAATTTCCTTTGTGTTTATTAAACTTTTTCTTTTTTGTTGTTGTTGTTTTTCCAGTGTTTTTATATCTGCTGGTGTTTTAGTGCATTTGACCTCTCAGAGCCACCACATATTTCCCACAATAAACTCCGAATAGGTGGTAAAGCATTCCAATAGTTCGAGCTACATCTTAATATTTATTGGTGAAATTCATCTACTGCATTTTGTAGGTCAGTGCTATATTACATTAGGTATTTCCTTTAGAGTCTTTGTGGTAGGGGACACAATTTGTTCTGCTATGCTCATCTGATTGTGTCCTCCTGCTTCTGAAAATCAGTGTACACTGCCACATGTAATGCTGTACACAGAAATGGGGGTGGTGACATAAATCCCAGTGACAAATATATAAAAATCTCCATAGTATCATACAAAGGAGTATTAGGGCCACATTAAGAAAAAAAAATTAACAATTGTATTGAGAATAAATTTGAAATTTCAGATTAAAGCCATAATTTTGTTTCAAGAAAGAAGTGGAAATGTGGAGATTACAGTTGCTGTTTTAAGACCAACTGCCACGGTTGCTATACCCTCTGAGTTAGTGAAAGGGTACATCAGAGTCAGTTTTAGTAACAAGGAAGAAAATTATTTTACTTTTAGCCCATAAACAGTGTGGTGGTCAGTGTAAGAATAAGAATGTCTTGTGATGGACTGATCCAAGGTTTTCAAGGGTTAAAGTCTCGCGTGATAAAGATATATGGTGTATCTCAAGACGACCGATCAGTTTGCTTCACTAACTTATCTACAAAAGGCATTTTGCTGAGAGTACAACAACCGTGGCAGTTTGTCTTGAAAGAGCAACTGTAATCTCCACAATTCAGCTTTTTTCTCAAAAACATTTTTTCGACTTTAATCTTGAAATTTCACATTATTCTCAAAATGACCAACAATATTTTTTCTTCTTAATATGGCCCTAATACTCCATCACAGTACCATGATACTAAAAACAAACAAACAAAAAAGCGTGTGGACACTGAAGGTTGGGATGTCTTACTTCATATAAGGAAAGACGACCTTGAGATCGCTGCAGTTCCTGCTGGTTTTGCATAGATCCCAGGTGCCCCAGTACGTCTGTAAGGATAGAAGAATGTGTGTATGTTTTATTGGAAGAGAGCACATCCTTGTGAAGGTCGGACCACAACGAGCAAAGAGGTTCATCACATCTTTTTCCATCTCCCACACTGTCTCTGACATCGGCCAGGGATTTTATCACACGGCTGAATGAAGATGATGGAATGGTGACTCTCTATGGTTTAGCTATGAAGTGTAAGTACTGCAGGCATCTGATACAAACAGGCATAGAAGATCATTCATTGTATGTACACAAGCACACACACACACACACACACACACACACACACAGAGCTTATAGCTTTAACATCTGAAGTCCAGCTTTGGGTTTTATAGTCTTGGCTTGGCTTTCAGGATTCCTGAAATAGATATCGCAGAGCACAGAAATGGGTGAGACTACGATGTCAAAGGCAATCTTTCTACTTTTCTGTTTTGCTTCAATTATTGAATCCGATTTCATTACTGGCTGCTACAAAAGTCACTTAGGCCATAAGCTGCTGAGAAATAACTGTAAATATTTCCTTTGTAACCCACAGAGCCTTAGTGTAACTGACCACGGTCCTGCTGGGTTGTGATTCTCCGGTTATCTTTCCTCTGATTTGTGAGTGCTGTGTGTTGACCTGTAAATCTATTATTGGGGTGTATTTACTGGAGAATGTAAAACCTGCACATCAACAACAAGCTGACAGGCTCAGCTTGTTGCACGATACGGGCGTTTTGCTTTCATCTGTTTCACAGCGTGATACTAAGTGGTGTCACTCAGCAACACACAGTCCATTTAACAATGTCATAGTTTTGGCCATGGCATCACGCTTTAGATATTTAATATAGCTGTTGTGGTGACTCAGTGACAACTCCCACACTGTGGTAGTGATGGCCACACATCACCCTGCTTGCTCAGTCAACTCTCCTCCCGGCTCTTCTGATAGTGTCACCACACAGACCGAAGCAGCTGCCACATGTCTGATGTTTCTTTTAAAACATGCCTAAAGTGAGGGAGCTTGCCTGTAACTGTTGAAATATTGCATAGTTATTTCTTATATCCGATGGACCTGGCAACCCACTGATAAGTGACAATATTTGGGCCAGAGGGTGGAGTGCAACAGGAGTGTAGACCTTGGATGCCAAATGAACTTTAATAGCACACCATAATACTTGTCAGAGAACTGAAACAGAAGTTATCCAAAATGTACACATCCTCTAAACGCTGCTGAAATATCTCGTTCAGAGACTGAATTTAGCTGAAGTGATGTCTAGCTTACAGCTGGTGGATTATTTGAGCACCACTTGCCTCTCAAAGTCTTAATAAAACAACAAGATAACCAAGTGAATTTAGTTATAGAGAAGCAAAAGCTATTTTTGTAGCAGATTTATAAACATATTTGTGTCATATGGTCATAAGCCTAGACTTTACTGTCTGCTCTATACTATACATATTACTACATATATATACTAGATGTTGTGCCTACAGAAATATGCCCAAGCGATCCTTACCAGCTATGAAACGTGCTGCACCAGTAGGGACACCAGTCATACTTTTTAATTTACATTTTGTGGTTAATCTATGTGGAGCCTACAACTAGCCTACACAAATGGCTAGGCCAGTGTTGCAGGCATACTTGTAGTTCTATTTCCAGAAACGTGCACATCAGAATATGTTTTATACTGTAGGTTTGAGCTTCCGTTATGATGCTCAGACAGCATATATAGACGTATAAATCCCCTGTCACAGTATGTAAAATACCACTACGTACATGTCACTAGACTGCAGATTGCAGTCAACAAAATACATTCTCCACAGATATAACACAATTACATGGAACAGTGATGTCCATTTCAGCCACTGCATTCAAAACTCCCCCCCTAATTGCCAACTTATATGGTAAATAATATTAACTCCTAATCAATTTTTTGACATCTACTAAAATCTAATTACTATTTGTTAATAACAGCATTAGGTCCCAGAAACTAACACAAATCTCTGTCCAAAGGAGGACTTAGATAAGATCTTTCTTTTAGTTGGCTATCATCACTCTACGTTCGTGGCTAGCTTTTCGTTAGCAGGCTCCTTGCTCAAAGAGCTAAAGTTGTATTAGCACTATAATCTGGTTGTTTTTGTACTGGATGCAGTTTCTACTTTACCTTTATGCTCCTATCCTTTTGTGTCGTAAAAATAAAGGTAATTGTCGATATCACCACCCCTTAAAAACTGTACCGCTCCACCATTTTCCTCTTCATGCACATTAACTGAAATAAGCTCCCTGTAGGCTAGTTGCACAAGAAGAAAAACATTTTTTCTGTGTTTCTGTCTACCTGGAATGCAGATAACTGAAGACACTTTTAAATGCAAGTAGCAAAATAATTGTAAGTGTAATGTAATTACTAAATTTAGTACATTACGTTACTGAAAAATGTAATGTGATTACAATAACTCATTACAGAGCATTGCTATTATAATATATATATTATTTTATTAACACTGGTTAATAATAGGCATTATAAAGTGTTAACCAGTGCAGTCTACATCAATTTTTGGAGACAAGTTGCCTCAAGTGGCCAGTTTTTGGCATTTGCTTTTTCACAGTAGTTTTCTCCTTATCTTTTACATACAGTATGTAGTTTATATGTATTTTCCATTTGAACTCCATTGTCCAGCACTTGGATTGACCTAGCAGCTGACTTGAGGCTCAAGGCCATAATACGTGTGGTTGGAATTTGGGAAGTTTCTACATCGGCTTCTTTTTGCCTGTGACCTACAGTTACAAATAACTTCCTTCTCTGCATAGAAATACGCAGAGAACCCTAATTCCAGATGACACTTCAGGGTCGGTGCATCTGCTGCATCCCAAAAAAAAAAGAAAAAGCATATCTGGTTGTGGTATGTGTCTTAAACAAAGTGCAAAGGCTTAGCAAATCTGTTCCTCTGTATCCACTGGCTCAGCAGGCATGATAAAAGCGTTACAACAGACTGACAATAGTGTTAGTCTATCATCTGCAAGCACAGAGACTCACAGCACAGCTGCAGTCGCTGCATTATATGGAACAGTCTTAACGGGGGCTGACTCATACAAAATACTCCAACCAACCCCCTACTCCCAACTTTTCTCTTGCAAACACTCTCTCTCTGTCACACACACACATACGCACACACACACACGGTCTCTCTCTCTCATGTCCAAACCTCATTCGGCCAGCTGCAGCGTTTAGCACTGAGCAAACACTTATTTCACCTGGACAGAGACATGAAAAGTATTGATCGCATTAACGTTTAGGTGTAAAGACAAACATGCCCGAAACAAATGCACACATACACACAAGTCTGAGCAAACATCAAACAGCTCACACAGAAAAACGCAGAGAACTATATTTTCACCCCACACAAGCACTGTTTTCATTTATGCAAGTGCCCGCACATGCAAACTCACATACACCATGCAACATTGATTACTCTCGCTGCATTAAAGCCAGACATTAAGCCTTAAGCTCCACAGCATCCAGAAGCGACACCTTAGCCCGGGATTTAATTTTGTGTGGCGGCGGGCGTTAGAAAAACACATGATGTAGCCAGTTGTTTTGGAGGGCAAATGGAGCCGCCATCATAAAGAGCGGTTTTATTAGCTGTTGCTTGATTTGTTCCTGCAGCCTGGAGAGTGAACTGCTAAATCAATGCGTCCAGCTGTTCTCCAAGCTAGCTGGGGCTCTCTGAGCCGCGCAGCAGGTGTATGGCCCACTCAGCCCAGTCACACACACCCGCTCACATAACAAATAATAACAGCCTCCACACACGGCCCATCCATCACTGTTATGGCCCAGCCCTGGAGACTGACGCTCACGCACACATGCACGCACTCAGGGACTGCGAGTGTGTGTGTGTGTGTGTGTGCACAAGTCTGGAACACAAAGCACACGCACTTCCTCGTCCACAGTTGTGGAAACACACAGTGACACGAATTCCTGCACATATTATTTGCACGCACGTGTTGGTGTTTCAATACTTGTGAGAACCCTTGTTAAACCTTCTTGTTCCTAACTCATACCTTAACCACCAGAATTACATGCTCGACACTCAACACTCAACGCTCTACACTTACCCCGGCCTTAAACTGATGTAACCTTAACCTGTAATCTCTATAAATAGATATCTGCATATAAATGTGCCGAATCTGTAGGTAAGGACTGAGAATTTTTGGTACAGAGAGATTTCTGGTTTCCATTTGTAGTGGGATTAGACCTATTGCCCAATCGAGTTTGAGTAGGCTTTGGGTGCATTCCAATAAATAGTTCACATGGGGAGCAAAAAAAGGGAAGGATATGATATAAAACGTAATATTGAAACTAATGACAACAATTTTAAAGCTTTTAAAGGAGTTTTTAAATTATTAAACCAAGGCTAGTGAATCAAACAGGAAGTCTTGAATCAGATGTCCCTTATTTGCTATCCATAAACTACCAGTGAAGCTGGAAGCCTGACAGCATTAGTCATAAAATCACCAGCTGATTGGTTCCCAGACTGCCTCACCTGATAAACCAATCTTAACCCCCCAAGCAGTCATTTTAAAGGTTGAATGGTACTGTCAGGGATAAAGAACACAGACACACACCAACCAACAAACAGTGTATGTGCACACACACATGCAAGGATAAGCACACCAGTAACACACATATACTGTATGCATACATATCAACACAAGTGCATCGGAGTGGGTATGGAATGGGCACCCTGCACACACATGTTCACCCCCATTATAGTTACATTACAAAACCCATTTTATAACCAATCAAGGAGCGGAAGGCGATTCATAGATCTGTTTATCCCTGCTGCTGCTGCTGCTGCCCATGCATGTTACTCAGTATGTTTAAAAGAATCACCCAGTATCAACACCACTATATATCTCATTAGTGGTGTATATAGAGATTAGCCCTTTGGTCAAAACACTGACACTGTAAGTTATTCATCTTCACTGTGTTAGTTGGTGGTAAAAATCTCAGAGACCTGATCTGCACGGTTAAATACAACAGAGCTAAGTAAGAAAACCTAAATTGCCAGCAGCTCACAAATACAACAGCTGGACTGCGGTGAGGCTGAAAATCAATCAGCCGTCCAAACAGCGAGGTTCCACATCTGGTGTAACTCAAAACTAGAGGGGGAGGTGAGGTGATTCAGCAGGTGATGGCAGCAAACTTCACCAAAGAATGAAAGTGAGATGAGAAGAAAGGCTGCAAAGAAGGAGCAAAGGAAAAGAAAAGAAAAATGAAGATGAGTGAAAGGAAAGAAAAAGGGCATGGCTGAAAAGGAAGGGATATGAGCGGAGAAAGGAAAGAAGAGAAGAGGAAAGAAAAGATGAGAAATAAAAGCGGGGATAAAGTGACAGTGAGGAGGATGAGGAGCAGAAAAAATGGGAGAGGGGAGAGGAAGAGGAAATATAACTGAAGCCCACGAACAGCTTGGTCTTCATGAAACCTGTGAACACGCTCAACCTGCTTCCCACCAAGCCAGAAGCTCCCCAGTGTAACTGGCAGTCAACACTATGTCAAATTCAATGACACTTTATAACTGTACGGGAATGTAACCATGCATGTATGTATGGGTATGCATATTTTTATGCGTCTGTGTGTGTGACCAAGTATCAGAAAAGCAACTGCTCAGGCTAAAAGGACATATCTGCTTCAGTTCTTAACAGCTGCCCCCTGCAGTTGCCCTTTTCCACACATGAAAGAGCAACAGTCACACTGTGTGTACATGTGTGTGTACAGTGTGTAAGACATGAAAGAGAGAGGCAGCAGCAGGCATCAAGGAAATATTCAGTGTCTTGTAAATCAGCGCTATACGATGTGTGCCTTGACCAAAACACTTTGCGTGTGTGGGAAAGTGTGATTTATACATGTAGGTTTGTTACCTGCTGTTACTGATTAGATTTATAACACTGGCTCAAACATGATCTATCTATCGATCTATTGATCTATGGTAACCTCTGCGTTTCTGCCTCTAGTTTATTTTTTGCTTTACGGTGTTAGAAAAGTTGAGGAAACCTTACATGCTTCTCTTGCTTAAACCACAGATGAGAGTCTGTATATAAATACTGGCAAAGTGCTCTGTATGTCCTTCATTTACCCGAACCATATCTTGCCAAGCATGTAGTTCTTAAATGGCACTTTAGTCATTCAGAAAATGCAAACTACTCAACAAGTATATTTAGTTTTCCTAGAAGACAGCATTGGTACCATACAAAGAAGACTTTTGCATCAAATCAGTGACAAATCCCAGTAGACATTTGTCACTTAACCTATTTAAACAGACCTGGACCACCAACACCAGACCAGGATACCAAATGGTAAATGGTAAACATTAAACACACAGACCATATGATTGTCCCTCAGAGTTTTTAGATTTGCTCTTCTGTGATGTCCCCGTTTTCATGCACTAACACTACTAGCACTGCAGAGCATTCGAGTAAAAAGAGTTCTGGATTCACGGGTCAAGTCTCAAATTAGCACTAAGGTGTGTATTGTCACTGTTATCTTTTTCTTCCCCCTTCAAGTTATACAAAGCTCAGTTGTAGTGCTTAAGAGGTTGTGGTCTCCATTACTGGACAGCATCTCCGACACTGACACACCCAAGTTTAGGGGGAAAAAATAACCTTGATTTTTAGCACAAAAGGTTTATTTGCTCACATTTGTGTTCATGCCACCTTTTCATCCTCTGGGGATTTCTTAATGAGCCCATCGTGACCACGTCTCCTTTAGCCTTTTATATAATTCTTACAATTTTCCAGCGTTGTACTCTTTAACATACAGTTTGTTGTCCCTCTGAGCACTGACAGCATTTCATATGTGACATTTAATTTCCTTAACATAACAATTGGGTGTTGGGTCAGCTTCTACGGCGGCTCGCTTTACAGGGTGATATATCATCTGGTGTGAACCAGGTCAGTGCCTACAATGGCTGAGCAGCAGTCAGCCAACAGAGGAGGAAAATGGCCAAGGAAAGTATGAAACAGATGAGCTTTCAATTAGTACACAGCTTTACGTTTGGAGAAGAGCCACAGCATGTGTGTGTGTGAGTGAATAAAGTAAAGCTTCCTGTGAGTAAGTTAGTGCTGCTCACCAAACCTCTCCTAGAAATTCCCCTTTTCAGTAAATGTAAACTTTCATTAGGTAGCTCATGTACCCTGAAATATCAAACTGTTTATTTTTGACTTTCTCCAAGTTTCCACGTCTTGTATTTTTCTTTTTCCTAATGTGGAAAAAATATAAAGCTCTTGTTAGACTGAAGCCACAGAGATACAAACTTGGAAGTTAAATTGACTTTCTTTAAGGACTTACCTGTGTGAGTTTCAGATACGAAGTCAAATCAAACTAAATACTTCGGTCTTACATTTTCAGTTAAGACCTGACCCTTGACTACAGCTTGCCTTTTTCATTTCCCAGATTATACTTTTTTATTTTATTTTAAAAGTTTAAAATATCTTTTCAATCTATTCAAAATATAAAATTAAAAATAAAAAGCTAACAGAAAAATCACAAAAATTCTTTCATATTTAGCAGGAGTAATAAATAATGGGCAAAAGAACATATGAAAACAAATGTAAACTACAGTTAAAGAACTTGCACGCTCTTGCTGATCTCACTTCACTTCCTCTGTTTCAAAAACTATCGTCACCTTGCTTCTGCTAGCCGCTAGACAAAATAATCCGTAAGGTCCAATCAAAACACAGGGTCGTTTGGTCACGACCTGCGTAGTAAAAGAGAGACAGGGGTTGTATTTTTCCTCCAAACAGAATTCCCACCTCGTTTCTCCGTCTTTCTCCATGTTTCCGCCTCTGCGACTCTTCAATGCCACAGACCCTCTGGTTGATTTGGCGGCTCAGGCCATTAATCACATGGTTTTAACGGTGCTGCTAAGGCAGAGGTGAGCGAGCAGCAGAGCAGGTGACCCTCCCTAACCGTGCTCCCGACCCCCATCAACCCCCAAACACCATGTCTGTGCCCCGATAAATTCACAGCAGGACTTTGACTGAGTCTGTTTTTCATCCTTCCTCTCACTTCCTGCCTGATGTCATCACCACAAAGAAGAGGAATACTTAATAATGGACAACAAGGAGATCTAATGAGACTGACAGAAGGTGTGTTTGTGTGTGTGTTTGTGTGTGTGAGTATGTAAAACAAAAATAACTAATAATGTAGAGCACTCACATTTAAATAGTTCTTTTCTATTTGACATTCATGGCTGATTTAGAATCACCTGGAAATCCACACATTTACAGAGAGAAATTGCAAACTCCACACAGGAAAACCCCGGGTGGGGTTTGAATTAGGAGCTTTCATGGCGAACCTTCTTGCAGCGCATACATGGTTAAATCTCTTTATTAAATCATTTTTTAAACGTTTTTGAAATATTTGTAAAAAAATAAATAAATAAAAAAGAATAAATAAACTTCTCAAATTGGACATTTTTAGTATTTTCTTTGTTTTATTTTCAGTGTAATATGAAGTTTAAATGATTTTCTGAATAAGCTACTGCATTTTATTTTTATTGGTTTAACTTGTGTCTGCCAGGAGGAGAGAAGAATGTAAGGATTTGGGCAGAAATACAGTGCAATGTAAATTACCTTGGTTTTATATACAGTGGTCCCTCGCTATAATGCGGTTCACCTTCCGTGGCCTTGCTGCTTCAGGATTTTTTTTGTGCAATTTTGCATGCTTTTTTTTTTCTTTCTATAGTGCATTGTGTTCTGCGTCCTGATTGGCTGTAGACCATTGTCAATCAATCTCGTACAGAATGCATTCAGATCAAATTTACATAAATCTTTGATCGCTAGCTTGACGAAGACTAGTGTCTTAGTGTGACTCTGAAGCGCTGTACTGTATGTTTGTAAGTTTTCTCCCCAACAAACACAACAATGTCGACGAAACATTTTGCACCGTCAAAGGCACCTGCAGCAGCACCGAAAAGGCAGAGGAAGATGCTAACCATCGCACAAAAAGTTGGACTTCTGGACATGCTAAAGGAAGGTAGAAGTTACCATGTTTTTTGGACCATAAGGCACACCGGATTATAAGGCACACTAAGCAAAACAAAACAGTCAGATAACTCAGACTTTACTCAACTCATTCTTCTTGCTTCCTCTACTTCCATACCATTGATTCATTAATGTTGAATTCTCTGACAGCTGCTCTATTCCCATGTTCTGGACCTGAAAACAGGGTTTGATCTTTGGTTTTATTTTATAATACTGGACTTATTTTTTTTACGAAGGTTTGATCGTTGAGAGTGTTTAAACAGGAGAGAAAAGTGTGAAAATGTTTGTGCCTGTCTGAGAAAAGCGCATAAAATGTGTAGTGAGGGGTTTTACAGCCTTAAAGCATCTATAATAATTGTAAAAAATAAAGCTGGCTATTTCGCGGATCTCACTTATCGCGGGTTATTTTTAGTAACTCCCGCGATAAACGAGGGACCACTGTATTTGCATATTCTGGGCTAGTATGCTTTGTATATGTAAATTGAATTTATCTGACTACTTTTTAGATCGCAGTTGTTCTATTGTTCTTCTTGCCTTTTTACCGACTATTAATATAACAACATAACAGGCTGATTCCCTTCCAACATGTGATGGTAATTGATATTGCCTTCTAATTTACATTTAAAATGGCTTCTAAAGTGTGTTTTTGCGTCAGTACGTTGTCAAGAAATCCACACAGGATTTCAACCAGGTCATTACTGTTGTTTGTGGCACTCAAATGAGGTAGGAGAACTGTCACAGCATTGTAATTGCTGGTCAGTGACTCAGCTCATGTTTACCTACTGAAATGTTGTTTTGCAAAAGGAGACATGGAATTTTATATTTAAAAACATAATCAACAAAAGAACAAGCCCATTGCCTCTGCATTGAAGAAGGTAAGGTGCTTCAGTTACTGCCCTTAGGATACAGTCCAGATTGGAGGAGTTCTTCTACTACATACAATGCAGTTGTTACAAAGAAAATGAAAGCTTGACCTTGTTTTGGGCCAATCCCGAAGCACATACTTGTGTATAAAGAGCTTTGAACACATAACTTTGACTTCATGCAAACTATGAAGACTTTCCAGCTCATGTACAAGTCGAGAGTTTTAGCACGTTAAAGACAAGGCTGCAAAAGAATGATGAAGATTATTTTACCTTTTCTTTCTCTGATAGTTACAAGTAGTCAGCTTACACTGGATGAGTGTGGAAAAGAGGCACGATGGCCACGGATCAATGGCATCGCGGTGCAGTGCGGTACTTCAGCCATTGAGCTTGCAATTGAAATCTGCCCGGTTATCTACGCTGGCTACAATGAGACCCTCCTGATCCTTAACCACATGTTGGACCCAGTCTGTCGAGCCACCCTAGATCAATCTGTGACTCCACCAGTTGCTCATTTTCACTTTCCACTAAATATGACCCACGGCTGTGGAAGCATATTTAGGCCCACCAGCGCTCCTGGGACAGGTATATTCTCGGACTTTTCCAGCATTGAGACAATCAACATCAGTGGTGTGGTCCAGTCTTTCGAGCCCACAACAGGAAAAATTTCCTACAAAAATGAGTTGATGTACTTCTATTCCTGTTCCTACCCCTTAGAATATATGATCAACCACGCCCAGCTTAATGTGTCAGCCACCTCTATCCTAGTCAAGGACAACGATGGCAGTTTCATCAGCACCTTGAGCATGAAGCTGTTTAGTGATGCCGACTACACCCAACCACTGGTAATCCCACAGTGGGGAATTGAACTGAGGACAGATGTGTGTGTTGAGATCAAGGCCACCAACCTCACACGCCAGTATAATGTCCTGCTGGACCGGTGCTATGCCACCATTTCCCCTCTGCCATCCAACTCCAGCATCTTCAACTTGTTTGTCTCCTGCTCTAAGGATCAGTTCACAAACATGATTGAGAATGGAGACAGCCAAAGAGCTCGCTTTAAGTTCCCAGCCTTCCGCTTCATCGAACACGAGAAGGAGCCTGTGTCCACCTACTACATCCACTGCATCATTCGTCTATGTGAAAGGAGCACCTGCGGCACCTTCAAGGACTGCACACAAAGAACGAAGAGGAGCACCCTTGATACTTCTGAAGTGGGCATAACCAAGGCTTACACTATCATCTCTCCAAAGATCATTACCAAAGCTGACAATGTTAAGTCCAAAGAGAAGCCACTTGTTGCAGAAAAATCTAATTCTGTTGTCGGGCTTGGTGTGGGTGTTGGTGTCCTTGCCTTTGCTTTCTTAATTGCTCTCATTATTGCAGTTGTGTTTTATAAAAGGTTCAGGAAACATTAAAAAATTGTAGGGAAAATAGTAATCAAATGTCACAGAAATTCCAACATTTGTAAGATTTATGAATGTGTGTGAGGTCTTATAAACCAGTCAGAGTATCCCAAAAAAGCTTTTTGTCTTTCACAAAGCAACTTGTCAACCTTCTGTAAAGACTAACCATTACAACATTGATGATACTGTTTTTTGACAATGTCTGTAAAATCCAGCATTGACTTTGTAATCTTTATAATCTATTTATTTGTATTTACATTGATGTTTCAAAGCATAGGTCAAAGGCTCATGCTTTTAAGGACTTATTGTTCCTCGTGCATGTCTGTAGATAAAGTTATCAGTGTGCCTGTAGGAAAGGGTTATCAGTCCAAGATGCATAAATACAAAAAAAGGTAACATGGCAATATATCCTGTAAAATCCATGAACTTGTATATTAGCTTGAAAGAGATGTAGTTTTCACAATATCTAAAGGATGGAAGAGATAATATATGTAAAACATAATTATAAAATTAAAGGCAAGAATACCAAATTAACTATATTGTTAATAAAGCTAACTGAGATGAAGATCTACTGATGTAAGAGAGGCTTGAGAACAAATTACACTAAACACAAGATTACAACAAAGAAATGTATTCATCAAACTAGAATCTTAGTATGTCAAACTCTAAGGTTTCTCTCCATATCCTTTTCCTTTGTGAAAGTACTCAATGGTTTTTCAAACTGACGTCATGCCCCATAAGGCCAGTGTATATGTCAGAGGAGGAAGCTGCCTACCTATGTGCAGTATATCTCTGACCCCACTGGGCTACAGCTGCCCCATTGCTGTGTGATGTCGTCTGGAGACAGGCTGATAAATGGAAAGAAGAGCCGGAGCTCCCTCGTGAGAGATTCTTGACATGTGACATCTTTAGTAACAACTCCCTGTTTCTCTTTTAGTGCTTTTGCGATGCTAGACGGATTGTTTCCTGCTTCAAATAAAAGCAAAGAAAAATATACCAAAAGTCATCACCATCAAATGATCACCTAAGAATTAAAAGCAAAATGCTTTAAATTAGATGGAGAACCTATTGTTAGGAGTAATTACATAACTTGAAGAAGGTTAAAAATTTAAATGAACTTCAAAGTACCTCAGTTATCTAATTATGGTACAACTTACTAAAGTTGGCTATAGGTAGTTTTGGTCACTTACTAAAATCCTGGTTAATCGTAAATAAAACTACCACATCACATCCTGGAAATATAAGACAGGCAAACACAGAACATTAAATCTTCTTTGACTGGAAACTGTTACTGTTTCAGCTGCTGTTCAGCTACACTGACTGAGGTGGCCATGAAGTGTGAAAGTTCACAATACAAATTAAATACATAAATCACAACTACAAAACAAAGCCAGAAGTGAGAATAAGAATGAGAATAGGTAAATCTAAAATTTAATATCCATTTGTCAGGTTTTGGATCCATCCAGTTCTCAGGTAAGTTAAGTTTACTTCAAAAAATCTCACTTCAGCATTTGGGTCCATAGCGACGTCACGCCACGCCATACCAGTTGTAAATGATGGGCTAGTCAGCATTATCTGTCAGTGAAAGATAGACTGGATAAAAGTGAGGTGGAAAATTCAGAGTTTCAACAGAAACATTTGGCATTGTTATACAGCCTTTACTGTAAGCCTACCCACATATGCGGGTCACTTTCACATACAGCACATGGAGCAAGTTATTCACGGGCTTCATACTAAACCCCAAACCTGATCAGATCATTATTTTTGCTGTAGCAACGGGCAAATCTGGAATTGAACCACTTCCCAGAGTCATGCAGTTTTTGATCTATGGCAGTTTAGCACCAACAAGGTTTGGCAGGGAAATGATAAGAGCCAAAGACCAAGAGGAAGGAGGCCCATTTTTTGATTGGTCTCCTGTGTATAGGTATTATATATTTTGAGATATATTCTCTAAGGCTTTATTCAAGGGAGTTTAGTTTACTGGGAAGTCAATTTATCTGCTCGACTATCCCTGACTCCAGCTGGCATGTGCATGTTTGTACGTAGCAGATTGAATTTCATTTATGGACAGAATGGAACTTAAGTTCAATCTCAGAGACAGAGATCCTCTGGAGGCAGAAAAGCTCACTGGCTGAGTTAAATTTCAAAGAGATTTTCTTGTTGGCTTGCAGTATACTACAAAAGAAGAGAAAGGGACAAAAACAAAGTTGTTCGCTCATTCTGAACATAAAAAATAGATAAAAAAATAAGGTGAACAGGTCTGCTAACTAAGAGTCATCTTTTTAGGGTTAAGAACAACAAGTCCTTAGATTTAGATTAGGTAAATAGTGTAAAAGTATTAAAACATTGTCCCAAAACATGCAATGAGTTGGGTAGAAGGACAAATATGAATTGTGCTGACATGTTAGCTTGCCAGAGTAGTCACTAACAGCCATGAAGTACTCTATGAATTTCCAGATGATATATACTCAGTAAGCTCCTCTAGAATACTATAGACTTATCTCTAAGTGGTTACCATCTTGGCTGCATAACACAAATGGAGAGACCACAGAACAATTTTCATCTAGTAGATGAGCACTTCTTGTCAGCAGCACCAATGATGGTGGAAATCTTGCTAGCTAGCTAACAACAGATTGATTTTTAGGTATATAAAGCGACACCTTAGATGCTTTATCGCATTAGTTCATGCATCATTGTGCTGTTCAGTATTTGCAAATTGTCATTTCAGGCAAGTGCACAACCTGTTCTTTTCTGTGAGATACCACTCTGTTAAAATTCAAATGCTACATATGGATTTATGTAAGCTACGTCTTTACTATGTGAAAGGATATCAAATAAAAATGGAAATATTGAAACTAACCTACTGTTAGTTTTGCTCATGCTATTAGCAATAGCTCATAGTGTCCTTTTAAGCATGAATGACACTGTATCTGAAGAAGAACTACAGTTCTTCTTAGCTAGCTGGCTAGCCAAAAGGCTATTTAAAGGCTTTTGTTCAGATGCAGGGCTGAAAGGTCTAAAAAGGGGGCTAAGGTCTGAAAACATTAATCATATTGTATTTTTATTGAAATCAGTATGATACATTCTAGTTCACACTCAGTAGCTAAATATTTATGTATAAATTAATGAATAAATGGTAGGTAGTTTGAGTCGCAGAAAATCTGAGAAGAAATAAGCAACATACATAAAACAAAACAGCTGCAATATAAGCCTGAAAAGAAATCAGAAACCGTCTGACTTCTTTGATATTTCATTACAGATACCTAATATTAGTGTTCCATATCCTTCTGACGGCCTATTACGACCCAGCTGTGCTGATATGGTTACACCCAGTGGCCTTCAGCAGCGGTAGTGAGATGACGGTTGAGCTACAATATGCTAAACATATTATGTGAGTTTATGACTGAACAGCAGGAGGCAGGCAGGCGGGAATCAGGAAACAGGAGGAGGAAGGCCTGCTGTCCATAAACATTGAAGTGTATGCATGTGTGGGAAAGTTTGTGAATGTATAAGAATGTTCCTGAGAGAAAAAGAGAAAAAAGTAAAAATTTTGAACCCCATAATCTTAATGATTGATTCTTTTTTTGGTAGGTTTACGAATTAAGGCCTTATTCTCATACTAATAATAATAAGAGAAACAAGATCAAATAAATCTAGTTTTTCTATCATATACTAAGAAAATTTTGTAATCCATGTTGACTGAAGTCTGTCTCTTTATCTTTTTGTTACCCTTCCTCACTGTGTGCAGATTGTGAAGATGGAAGGGGAAAATAAAGGCATGCAGTTTCAGATCCATAAATCTGGACTTCCCTGCAGAGAGAGATGAAACTGCCTCCTAAGGAGCTGGCATGGGCAGACAGTGGGAGCCTCATATCTCATATCAGCAGCACATGGACATCCTGCAGTTTGAGTTAGAGATGGACAACCTTACCGCTCTCTTAGTCGCTCTCTATGTTTATGTTTAACTTCCAGTCTCCAAATTTACTCCCTTTTTCTCTGGCCTTTAGACCAATAAAATGCCATACGAATGACAAATGATTTTATAAACATATTTTGTTTGTAAAACTGGTTTATCTTGCTCCGGGTCATATCAAACCCGGTCCAATGGGCACTGTAGCTCCTTAAATTCAGGACTGAGCTTGGAAAAACTCCTTTTCAGTCTTTATGCTCAGATCATCTGGAACTCTTATTCAATCTAAATTCATGACTACAAGCCATATTTTACAATGTTAAACTATTTATGGGAATTACAATACAAACAAACATTGAAAATGGTCAGGGGAGATAGGATTAGAAATGAGTACATCAGAGGGAAAGCTCACGTTGAGCAGTTTGGAGGTAAAACTATACAAGCATGGCTGAGATGGTTTGGACATGTGCAGAAGGGAGATAATGGATATATTGGGCAAAGTATGTTGAATATGAAGCTGCTAGGCAAAGGTACCCTTTTAAGTCAATTAAAAACTTAACATCACTGGAAATAAAAAGGCTAGTCTCCTGTGATTTTTTAAAAAGTTGATTACATTGAATTAAAATTTCTTAGCATCTGTTAAAAAATATCAAAAATAAAGTCTATTTTTGCAAGGTCTGATTGCTAAACACTAGACAGCTTCATCATGCTAAAGGTCCTTGGTCATACGTGATTCAATGGAAATAATAATGTTATGAATATTGTAAATCTTGAGACCCTAAATGAGGCTGAATTATGACATTGTGTGGGCCAAACATCAGGATATTAGCAATGTAAACACATTGGCTGCTGTAGCACAATACCATTAACAGTTTTGTTACCACTTGTGATATCTGAAGAGTCCAGTATCCCATCAGAACAGCCTGTCATATGGTCAAATAATCAAACAGCAACCTCCTGGCTAGTGCTGAAAGCTACAGATGCTGGAATGACTGTCCACTTAGACTATGTTTAAGCGGAGGGCCCTTAGACACCCATGTTAAAATGTCCAATTTGATACAAATAAAAGCATCTTTATATCCTGGTCATTCAGGCCTGTTTACACTGTAGTCAGTTTAACCTCCTCCAACTGTCTACATCACCTGTTCTCATTTATCCATTCAGTCTCTGTAGTATATTCACTGGGCACTTTATTAAGTGTCCTGGGCTGGATCACCTTTTATCTTCTGAACCGCCTTAATTTTTAGTGGCATAGATTCAACAAAGAGCTGGAAACATTCTTCAGAGATTTTGGTCTATAGTGACATGACAACAGATTTGTGAGCGCTAAATCCATGATGCAAATTTCTTGTTCCAAAACACCTACAACAGCAGCTTGCAAAAACTGCAGCCTCAGTTTTCTGTTCTTAGCTGACAGGTGTGGCACCAGGTGTGGTCTTCTGCTGCTGCAGCCAATCTGCTTCAAGGTTGTGCATTCAGAGATGCTCTTCTGCACACCTTGGTTGTGGTTATTTGAGTTACTGTTGCCTTCCTATTAGCTTAAAGCAGTTTGGCCATTCTCCTCTGACCTCTGGGATCAACAAGGCATTTTCACTAATACAACTGGTGCTCACTGGATATTTTCTCTTTTTCGGATCATAAACATGGCTGTGTGGGAAAATCCCAGTGGACCTGGAAACACTCAGACCAGCCCATCTGGCACCAACAACCATGAAGCTTTCAAAGTCACGTAAATCACCTTTCTTCTCTATTCTAACACTTGATTTTAACATCTGCACGTTCTCTTGTCCATGTTTGCATGATTAAATGCACTGCCATGTGCGAGTTGCTGCCATGTGATTGGATAATAGATATTTGTGTTAACGGGCAGTTAAACAGGTGTACCTAACAAAGTGGCTGCTGAGACTAAACCTCCTGTATAGCACTCCCCAGCTGACAAATTTTGTTTGCATAACCTTGTTTCCTATGTTCTTTTAGTTTTTCCTCGTGTTCCCGTCATGTTTATTATTGATCGCTTCCAGTATGAACATGTTTTTCTGTTTTATGGACTTTTACTGATAGAGTATCATTATTACATCCATACAATATTGATTGTAAATAAGGTTAGCACGTTGTTAAAGCAGGCCATAGAAAAGGCATCATACGTTTTGTTATCGATCCGATACTGATCCCGACTTGGGATCGATACTATCGATATTTGGATCGATCCACCCACCACTACTAGATACAGGTGGACAGAATCAGATAATAAGATATGGGGAAGTAAAACTAAAGCATGGCACAAGAAACAAATTAATATCGACATAAAACAAAGTAACAAGACACAGAGGTGAAGACTTGACAGCAAGACATGAGGAGACACTAGGGAAGCTAGACCAAAGTGATGAAGCTAGTATGAGTAACTAAATTAGCAGACACCAGAACAAACATCAAGTAATAATAGCTAAAGACATAACACAGCAACAATGAGCCTAATACAAAATGAAGATACAGAATACAATGGAATGAAAAACCCCGGGAATATGAAGAAATAACAAGAATAAACACTAGAACTGGTAAACAGAGGCCAAGACAAAGAAGAACGCAAACCTATTCAATTCAATTTTATTTATATACTGCCAAATCACAACAACAGCCGCATCAAGGTGCTTTATATTGTAAGGTAGACCCTACAATAACACATACAGAGAAAAACCCAGCAATCATATGACCCCCTGTGAGCAAGCACTTTGGCGACAGCGGGAAGGAAAAACTCCCTTTTAAGAGGAAGAAACCTCCGGCAGAACCAGGCTCAGGGAGGGGCGGGGCCATCTGCGATTGGTTGGGGTGAGAGAAGAAGGACAGGATAAAAGACGCGCTGTGGAAGAGACAGAGATTAATAACAAGCTATTTCAATGCAGAGAGGTCTATTAACACATAGTGAGTGAGAAATGTGACTGAAAAAGAAATACTCAATGCATCAAACCTAAAAACCAGACTGACGGTTACAGAAGTAAAGAAAAACTGGACTATAAGCATTCTAAACAATGAGATTATAAAACCATAAACAGAATATTTAATATTAATCCAGAATTCAAAATAAAAAAACAACAACTCAAGCTTAGAGTTCAAAACCCCAGAACCATGACAATATTCTGGGTCATGGCTTCATTAAAAATGTACTTACGTGGACTTGGATAAAGCCCGCTAAACCGGTTGAAGTGGAATTTCACACACGTCGTTTGAGTGCAGCATGTAATAAGTACCACACACAAGAAAATATAGCATTTATAAGGGCATCAAACTCCTGATTGAGCCAAGCTGTCCGTTGGTCTCGCTGCTTGTTGAGATGCCAAGTCATCAAGTGTCTCAGTTAGACTCCACAAACGTGACCCTACAAACTGGAGGGAGATTTATGGTTTGGTTAACAGCGTCATGATCTGGGATCATGTGTTTTGGATTTTGGTCTGAAAAAGGTTTTCATTATTTTGATCATTAAAACAAAGCGGGAAACATTTCAGCATTAAATTCTCCTAACCTCGACCAAACAGAGTTGTGTTTTTTTAAAGCAATCCAGCCTGGAGTCTGAAATTTCACCCACTTGTGTTTTCCAGTGGGGTGTGTGGCTTTTAGTATATGACAAACTAACTAAAAAGGACATCTAGTTTGTTCTATCAAACAAATTAGATGTCCATCGGAGTAATGCTACTCTGCTACTGATCCCTCATAAATAACTGAAACGTAAGTGCCACTAGACAAGTGTTTGAACTTGGCTGTGGTAAATTAGTGTTTCCACAGGTGTCATCAGATGTAAAGCGTATGATGAAGAAACAACTCTCTTATGTGATTCTAAAGGCATAATAAATTAGAGATTAAATGTATTAAAGGTAACTTATCTATAAGTGGGCATTAAAGTAGGTTATTTAGGTAACAAATAATAATAATATTAATAATAATAATAATGATAGAAGAAAAAGAAGACAAGATTCTGAGCAATTCTGGACTGCATTGTCGCATAGGTTATCAGCAGAGTCTCTGAATTTCTTTCACTGTGTAACCCACTTCAAGGTCCAACCTCTGTTTACAGTACAAAGTGTATAACTACACAAGTAATCCAAACCACATGTCCAAATCAGTGGGTGTTCCCCACTTTAAATCCAGACACAATGGGTCTGGGCCATATCTTAGAACAATTCTAAATCTGTAGATTTTTATTAAATATACTACTCTGTGGCCCCACCCACATGGCTCTCGCCACAACAGTTTTGTGGAATTATTTATACAGTACAGTTTACTTCAATTGTTTTCTCATCTTCTCTACATTCCTTTGATTATATTACAAAACCAATAACCACACAGTCATGGCTGCGATGGATGTGTCAGGACTGGTTTTGTCAGGACTTTCATCACATGTTAGTAATGCTCTAAGACCAACTGTGAGTAAAAAGTCATAGTTGTTTCACAGGATTTCACAGAAGTCTGTTGGATTAAAGCAACAGCACACAGTAAATATCCTAGAAAATTCTGACTGCACTTTCAGCCTAAACTATGCTTAACTTGCAATTCAATATAACTGGACTATAACAAAAGGTGACCCTTTATTGCGGTAGCTACACAAACGCAAACCAAATGAGGGAAGCAACTACAGGAGAGACTAACATTAAATCTAAACTGAAAAACTAAAATCAATTAAACCTGAATAGACTTGAATACCTGAAGAATTGAAACACAGGGGAGTTTAGCAGGTGATCCAACAATGAACAGAGGGAGACAGAGGACTTAAATACACAGAAGGGTAACGAGGGAAGTGAAAACACACGGCAAACACAGCTGACACAAATGAACAGGTCGCCACAGGGCAGGCAAAACTAGACACACCGAACATGGAACACGAGACTGTCACAATAAAACAGGAAACACTGAGACGTAGACTGACACAGGAGCCCAGGGGACACGAGAGAGCACACATGAAAGCACAACACAACAACAACGCGACACGGAAAACATGACACTTAGGGGGAACATGGCATGACACACTGGAAGGGAAACATGGGAACAGAAGAGGGAAACAGGACACAAGGACTCACACAAACATACATAAACATAGAGCCTAAATGTATAAGGAACTAACATAGAATAAACTCAAGATAGAATAAATGAACCTTAAATAATAAACCATAATATAAAATATCATCAAAACACCAGAAACTCAAAATGCTGGGTCAGAATGACCCAGAACCATGACAACTTCTAATTTAATCAGCGCTGTACCCATTGTCATTGACGCTTGCCCTCTTCTGTGACAGGCTTTTGTTCCTTCTCTCACAACCTTAAGCGCTCTACATATGCGTGTGGATGGTTAGGGAGATCCTGGAGCAGAGCCTGACAAATAAAAATTACTGCTTGGAATTAGTTTGTATAAACTTTATATAAAAATACACTTTAGCAATGATAAAAATATCTGTAATCAGTTTACTTTAAAACAGGCTTTTTTCTCTTTTTTTAATCATTTGCATCAGACCTGAGGATCTAGCCACAGCTTTCCAAGCAAGAGGGTGTCGAATGGGTGGATTTGTATGGATGGATGTGCAGGCAACAAAAATGCAGCAACTGTATGATGCTATCATGTCAACATGGACCAAAATCTCTGAGTAATGGCAGATGTACCTAATAAAGTGTGTAACCAAAGACTTGAGAGGCTGAGAGTAGCAGTCCTTATCTAATTTTATTTTTAAAAGCCCCAAGCATTAAATACTTCCTCATTGCTTCTTGATGATTCTGACCACCATTTCTCACAGTGGACATTTCATCCCTCTGTTAAGGTGAATAAACCCTGTTCTAGTGTAAATAAAAAACGATATAATAAACTGCTGTGGATCATCTGGATCTTTGCAAAGATTGTAATTCATTTGTTTTTAAAAACTAAATTATGATGACCTATTTTTTTTTGTAACAAAATCAAAAAGTCCAAAAATAGAATTATACAATAATGTTTACTTCCAAAATAGCCAATTTAACTTCCTGGACCCCATTTAGACCAAATGCCTGTACTTCTATAGACACACACCTTGAACCTCACGTTTCTTTATGTTAAAGTGTGAGCGGAGAGAGACGTGGTGAGTGAGGACTCCATGTTTATTCCTCCATGGGGAGACAGCTGTCATTGCTGAATTCCTGTGAATGAAGTATGGAGTCCAATTCCTGTGAGCTGGATAATTCACCTACGTTATATGTCTGATTTAGCCAACGTGGACACGACACTTCCACAATAGTGCTGAGAATTCACACGAGGCCTAGCCGCGCAGACTCCCACGGAGCCACTAATGCCGGCAGTTTAAGAGGGGCAATCACCAGCAGATATGACGAGCAGCCCGCAAAGGTGTTGAGTTATTTAGATGCCCAATCCAAGCTGTAACAATACCAGAGGAGGCGAAGGAAGAATGTGCCACTGGGGAGCTTTCAGTAACAAATTAAGCAGGATAAATATGAACGTGTTCCTGAGATATAATAAGTGTGTAAATCCCATAAAACAAATGGACAAGCTCAAGATAAACAAGTCCTTTAGGTTTAGGTATTAGTAGCTGTAGCAGCTAGTTTTATATCAATGTGCCATTTTTACATTTGTCAAAAATTTGTTGTGACTTGCTCAGCAGTTCAGATTAGTAACTTTTCTGTAATTAACTAATGGAAATGTACTGTATGTAAACATTTTCTTCAATGGCATGGCACACTGGAAGGAAAACATGGGAACAGAAGAGGAAAACAAGACACAAGGACTCACACAAACATACATAAACATAGAGCCTAAATGTATAAGAAACTAACATAGAATAAACTCAAGATAGAATAAATGAACCTTAAATAAAAAACCATAATATAAAAATATATAAAATATAAAATGTCATCAAAACACCAGAAACTCAAAATGCTGGGCCAGAATGACCCGTTTCTGTAACTTTCTGTATTCAAGAAATTTTGTATTAAAGAAATACATAAATACATAATTACAATAAGGTACTTCTAACAGGCTTAATAGTGATTATGGTAAGTTACTAATATTGATATTAGTGCTCTTGTAAAATGTCTAAATTACATGAGGTAAACTGGTAAAACTAGAAATGCACATTTATTTATTTTTAACTTAGAATAATGTGATAAGTGATTTTAATTCATGCATGTGATAGAAAACTGGTTAAGCAATTATCTTTTTAAAAAAAAGACACATTCTGTGGTGCTGGAGAGGTGTCTTAATGTCTGACAACCTAAAAACCACATGAGACTTGCTAGAGTTTCCTCCCTGTTTCAGTTTGTGTCACATCCAGAAAGATGCTTTCTCTCATCAAACATGATATCCAACTTAGCTGTCGCTGCTGGGTGTCCTGGGGTTCTTTGGCTCTGAGGCTGAGCAAAGACAGAATTCCTGTGCAGCCCCCACACCTGAAGGCCAGCCCCGAGGCTTCAGCAGTCCTGTTCTCTTACTGACAGTTTTTCTAAGCAATTGTAAACTGTCTCAGGTTTTCACCTACTGTGGCCATGAAACCCAAACTGGCTGTAAAAGCCAAAAACAAACAAAAAAAGAACATGAGAAAAAATGACTTTGTCCTTAGTCTCTTCCTGCTTGGAGAGCGAGTTAGTGGCTGCTTTAGACCGATGCACTGTTTGCTTTAAAAAACACTCAACTCTCTCCAGTATTCATGAGTGGGAGGCCATTGTACCGGAAATGAAGACAGCGTACTGGACTCCACTGCCATGAAAGTGAAATGAGCATTTTTCCAGAACACTGCTTTTGCCATATTATACCTATGGCACAACAGCTATCAGTGTTGCTGTATTTTACAAGGATAGAGGAAGATAGAGTTGTACTCCATGAAAGGCATTTAAAAGGTCTACACCCTTAGTTCCCATACTCACACATACACACTATCACCCTACATCCCTGGCATGTCGGACCTGCAGTGGAGCGTGTAATCGTAACACCATGTCCAAGGCTGGAGAGAACTCACAGGACAAATTGTCCATGTCATCGCCCGCTTCTGGCTGTGAAATACTGGATCTGACATCATCAAGGGCACAGAGGGGTGAGAGGTTGTAGTAGGGTGGGTGCTTATATAGAATACAGAAAGATGGGGGGAGTGATGAAGCTGTGGGGAATGTGTCTGTGGAAGTCATTACGTCAAGTTTTCTGTATAGACACTTTCTTGGTTTCTTTTAGCCTTTTTATCGTTGCTTTCTTCCACTTTCTTTTTCTGTGTTCTTAACAATCTGCTTCACATCCTTCTACTTTTTTCCTGTTTTTGACATATGGATCTGTACACTCAGACTCTTCTGCTATGAAGCCATGCTACTGCAATAGCTCCAGTATGCAGTTGAGCATTGTCTTGCTCAAATACGCAAGACCTTCACAGAAAAAGCTGTCATCTAGGTGGGACTATATGCTGCTCTAAAACCTGTATATACCTTTGAGTACAAAACTCAACCCTCCATTACAGTTCCTTGCATCTTGGTTGTATTGTCCAGAGGGCATGTATCCCACTGCACAACATTTCAGTGTAATAGCAACACTTGTTAATTCCCATCAAAGTGACAACAACCCAACTAAAATCTAGTCATTGCAATTTGGAGCTTTTTGTAGTTATGTTTTAAAGTTTGGACCATATACAAAACATACATGTGATTGCAAAAATAATATTAATAAAAGTTTGATTGCACTTAACAACGTTCACTTCCCGGAAGTTTACTTTTGTACACTTCCGGGAAGTGAAGATGACTCACAGAGAGCCTTCAGAACAAGAAACATAGCTGTTATTTTCTCATATTTCATAAAATGTGGCAAAATCAGACGTTGATATCAAACAATCTGATGTCAGTGAACTGCTCACGTCTCAGGAGTCTTACTGTATTTGGGAGGTACTGATTTAGAACCTTTTAACTAATAGTGGATGGTAGCGTATTAAAAAAAAAAAAGATTAAAATGCACTAAATAAAGGAGTAAATAAAAACTGAAGCATCACAAGTAAAAACCTGAGTCCATTATGACACTCTGACATTTCTTATTAATTGGTTAATATCAGGTGGTGTCCTTGGTGTTCAACTTAGCTCAACATGCCTTTTCTGGGGCCTCTGTCATGATTGTTGTAGATGGGCAGCTGCGACCTCAGGAGACCCACCGGCTCACACTGGTTCTTTTTAAGTGCTTGACAGGTGAAATATGACAACCTAATCTCTCTGTCCCCCTCAGGGACACGGACAAAGAGAAAAACATTAGTCCTGACCTTGGCGTTTCAGATTCAAATATATTCTAGAGGAGACAACCAGTTGACACCCCGTGACCTCCACAGTTTACAGTACACGTGTACATATGTAGATAAACACACATACAGAGGTATTTTCTCAGAAGAGAACAATGACTCATTTAGGTTAGTGAAAGCAAGTCCACACACATCCATAAAAACACAGCCACACACAGGTAACTGTACACCTGGTAATACTTATTCATGCCTGTTTAAGAAGAGGCATTTCCACAAACTATAAAAGGTCCCACACTGCTTTCATTAATCCCACAAAATATAAAACCATGCATAATACAAGTTAAGGCCAGTCTTCACATAGACACCAGAAATGTGAAATCAACAGTGTTGTAAACAACCACTCTTTTTGGTGAATAAAAACTCATAGTCCTTCTATTTGTAAGGTGTTTTTTTTATGTAACAAAGTAATCTTCCAGGTTTGTATCCAGCCAATGTGAGAGAGCTCACACACACAGTGAATCCCACTGCAAGGCTCTAAAGATGGGCTCTGTTACATTTTGGCTGTTTTACGTGGAAATGGCTGTACCATATGTATTTCCCAACATTTTAATAAAGCAACAAGTTTTTCTGTGACTCCTGCTCTTTACTTGTTTTAAGACCAGGAGATAACTTGAGATACCTTCATAAAACATGTGTAAACTGTCAATTTTATCTTCAGGATATTTTGGGATGTTTGTTAAATCTAGCTGGGTAAATTTATTGAAGTAAAAGTACTTTAATTTTATAGTAAAATCACCTGCCTAAATGTAAAATGACTTGTGTAAAAACAGTCTGGGATAAAAGTAAACAAAAGCGTGTCATTTAAAGGTACAGAGTGTAAAATTTCACCACTAGATGTCAGTAGATTGCAGATTGCAGTCAACTTTTTTTACCCCTCCCAATTCAAGTGCATAATCCTCTCCATGGTGACTTCTGCAGGAAAAACAACTCAAGCTGCTATTCATCTTTAGTGAGTGTAAGCTGTCAGTCCGCTGCTTATCTCAGCTGTCAGTTTGTGTTGACATCTATCGACTCTAGAGGAAACTGTAAAACTCTGTGGTTGAGTCCAATACGATGAGTCAGTGAAGCTCATTTCTGTCCAATGACAGCCATACTGAGGTGAGTTATTGAGAAGATCCTGAACTTTTCTGTCCGTAAGCGCTGCTGTTTTGTTGGTGTTAGCTGCTGTTAATCAGAATCAGAATACTTTATTAATCCCAAAGGCAATTGTGTGGTCACAGTCACAGTAAGACCAGAAACAAACTAAACTAATAAGTTAAACTACTACAATTTAAAGTGGGTGTAACATTGTTGGACTCAAATACTTAGCAAATAAACTCTCATACAATCTGAGAGTTTGATCAAAGGCAAAGTGTGATTTTTAGGGAATTCAAGTCTAAAATTTAGCGTGCATAATGTGAGTGCTAATTAAAGTGCTAATTAAAGTGCCCACAAAAGTGTCCAATATTATCTAAAAAAGAATACAGTTTATTCTCAACCATTTGCTAGATGTCCAAGTTTAGATAAATGCAAAACTTTATTGATTTGTTGCAAATATGCACTGAACCACAGTCAAAACTGTAAATGTATACATATAGATATAGATATAGATGATATAGATATGTCAGTCACTTTCCCCACACTTCTGAGAAAACAAAGGCTTGGACTTCGATGGGGCCTCATATGCTTATTGTACTCTGCTTTACGTTTTTATAGTGGGTTTCTGTTACAGTCACCAAACCTCACAACTAAAGATGGAAGACTGATGACAGACAGTGATGAGTTGAAAGACTCATGGAGGAATATGAGTACTGCTTACACCCGGTAAACCCATACTGCTAAATATGCCCAAACCCACACACAAACTGGTTTCTCTATCAACAAAAGCTTTGGGGAGCTTATTAACTCAATTTTCCATCAATCCTTAATACGAACTCAGGAAAACAGTCAAATTACTTCAACTTTACATTTAGTTCTCCTTATTTCAGATCATGAACAAATTAACGCTCAATATTATTCTGTGATTTTGAAAATGTAGAATCATTATAAACTTGTTTGACTGTTTTGTAATTTAGCTAATTAAATCACCTGCCAAAATGACAAAGGCTATATGATAAATGTAAACATTAAATGTGGAGGTCAACATGGAGAAGGCAAAGCCAGTCTGTTGAAAAAAGGTACACACAGCAAGTACTCACAGCATAAACTGTTAGCACCCATTCCAGTGCTACAGTCCTGCCTCTTGAGGAGGACCTTGATGCTAATGCTGCGTGACCCCAGTAAGACACTCAGCCTTCTTGTGATAACTTTTATTTACAATTATGTGCAATTACGTGTCCCTCGTCCCAACAGCTTCACAGCTGTCTCTACCTGTCCCTCCCTCTTCCAAGTCCCGGCATCACTGAAAAAGGGAGAGCAAATTTGTTGAATTGCTGCCCTGCCAGCCTCCCTGGCACGGCCCCTCGACCCCACCAGGCAGCCTCTTCCTTTTAGCTGGGACCGGCCCTGTTCCACGAATTGTTTCAGGACCACCTGTTCCAGCATCTGCACTTTCCCTTGTGATGGCCTGGGCTGCAGTCACCTTGCCACTGCATTGTGGAGAGTCCAAGCCTACATGAAGAGCCGATCCTCTGCCGTTATCCAGCTGCCCCCAAAGCACAGCGGGGGTCCTGGAAGCTAAGGTTCAGACAGGCAGCAGGCTCAGGGCCGTCATCTGAACCTTACCTGAGAGCAGTAGCAGCATGCGCGGCAACCACTCTGCTGCAGGCCTCTGAAACACCTCTGCTGTGGCCTAGAATGTCTCAGGGGGATTGTTATCTGCCCCGTGCAATGCAGTGTCACTGATAACGGTGGGGCGGGGAGATCTAGTACCTGGGTCTGGTGCTTGGCCTGGTCCTGTAGTTTGTCAAGTTATGCTTCCTGCGTCACCACCTGCCTTTTATGTATCGCCACAATCTCAGCCAGCATCTGGCCCAGCAGCTGGACCGGCTGTCCAGGCTGCGGATCCAACGTTGTCAATGGGGTTTTGGCACCACTTGTTACCTCAGTAAGGACCCAAGACACTCAGTGCGCTTGTGATGGTTTTTATTCACAGTTACGTGCAAGTTTTTTTTTCTTCATCCTGTCAGCTTTCCAGCTGTCTCCACCTGTTCCTCCCTCCTCCATGTCCCAGAGTCACTGAAAAAGGGAGAGCGTAATTGTTGAATTGCTTTCAGCTGCTCTGCCAGCCTCCTGGCACTGCCCCTTTGAGCCCGCTGCACCACCACCTCCTCTGCAGCAGAGCTGCAGACAATACCTCCGCCACATGCTGTTAGCCCAAGTTCACAGAATGGCTGCAGCTGTGAGATGAGTCAGAATGGTGGAGTGCCCGCTGAATTCTCCTGTGAAAGAAAGGGTTGACTGATTGTAGATTTCATTCAAGATTTTCTTAACAGTTAACATATGTTAAGACTATTTCACACTTCCTGTCGCTGTTTGCAAAAGTTAAATAAAAACAATACGCAGCTTTCTACTTATAGCCATTGAATCTGAACTTTCTGGCAGCTGCACTTCAACTACTTGATCAATTACTGTATATATACAGTATATGCTGTGCTGTATATCCTACTCATTATGTCTGCTCATGATACTGGTGGTGATTTTGTGATAATGTCACAGATAAGACTTTTTTTTCATGTCTCCATATTGTCCCTATTTGTCCACTCTGCACCACCACTAAACCTTCTTTTTAGGGTCTAAAATTTCATTAAACATGTGTCAATAGCTTTTTATAGCAAAGACATTTATTGCAATGACAGTGTGAGAATATCAGACAATATTAGATGACAAATTGAGGGATTTTCATTTGAAGCAAAGCATGTTACTTCAAAGTTTAAAAAAACCCAAACATTTTACGCACTTAGAGCATGAAGTTAATTAACATCCAAAAATAAGAATGTTAATTAACTTCATGCATCTGTCCCCTCCCTTTCAAAAGCATGGGCGTATGCATGCATCATATGTGATCAAATCAATGCAGAACCTTTGGCTTGCATTGATATTTAAACCCGAATGTCTTTAGCTCTTTCCCTATCTAGTCATTCCCTCTTACTGCTCGCTGGTACATTGGCATTAATAGCGGACACTCTACACCAGTTAAACATGTTATTAATTGTAGGCTGAATTGAGATTTCATGTGTTCAACAGCTTAGGATGAGACTGGGTTACACTACGTCTGCTCTATCTGTCATGTCTGACAGGGACCTTTTGAAAAAGTCTTTGAGATTTCAGGTTGGGTTAGTTACAGAGAACAGGTGGTGGACACCTGCTTCATATAGCCTTCTTCCTTCTTATACAGTATAACTCTTTCATCAAAAGACTTGCAGCGCCTTTTGTAACAGGAAAAATCTGGGTGGTGAAGAGGACAAAGGAAGTTCTGCTTAATGGACATTTATACCCCTTATCCTCTTTAAAAGTACAATCTGTCAAGTTGAATATTGTAAACATGTCTTTGTCTAGGTTATATCAAACAAGAGCTAAGATAGAAAGGAAATAAAATGAAGGTTGGACAAAATCAAGAAATGAGGAAGATGGCAGGGAAAGAAAGAAAATGTGGGCGACAGAAAAAAGGAAGATGAGCAAATCCTTACACTACTCGTTTTCTAATACATGATATCTGAGTGAAGAGATTGAAAGAAACAATGGGAAAAGGCTAGGACCACACAAAATCTGTGTACAACACGTGCTTACTCTGAATCTCAGGGGAACCCTAAGACTTACAGGGATGTAATTCAGACCATCTGCAGGGAGATCAGGCTGAAATGGGGGCCCTGCATTTTAGTAGAGCACTGTAAACCAGGACTGGAGGGACGTCTTTCTAATATAGCACCAGAGATTATTTCATCAGCAGAAAGAAGAAACTGAAACATCCAGAGAGAATCTCATCACCAATGGGGCAGCAATGGAAATACCAGTATTTAAAAACAGCATAATACTGGTTTACTGGACTGGAGTCCCCACAATGGATCATCTCCATCGCACCCTATCCCATGCATCCTCTTCTGTCTTCATGTCTCTACATGTCACCTTTACATCCATGTACCTTCTCTGTGGTTTTCCTCTTTTCGACCTGCCTGGAAGCTCCATCTTCAACACATTTTGACCACCATATCCAGTATCTCTCTGCATAATTTAACGTTAAGCCCCATTAGTAGTTTATTGTTAAATATAACTGTATTTGCATTTCTTGTCTTTCTTACTGTACACACAAACAACTAAAGACAAAATAGTGAAAAACTCATAACAAGAATTCAAAATGAATGTGGTATTGATTTCAGTATTCTCTCTATATGAACCAATTTTCTTGTCAGTGTCTTGTTTTCCAATGAAAACAAATGTTGACAACTATGATGGGGTGTGGCTCATGTGGTCAGAATTCTGACTTTTTTCTCAGGATTCTGAGATTAAAGTCAGAATTCTGACTTTTTTCTCAGAATTCTGGAAAAGAAGAAAAAAAAAGATGTGCCCACTTTTTTCCCCCCAGTGGCCCTAATCCTCTTCCGTACAAACTACAAAGTGAAAAGGCAGCTGGAAATAAACTTACACATGCACTTCAAGCCTGTGTGTGTCGGGTCCTTTTAATCGTAATTATGTTTTTTTTTTAAATGAAATTATTACTTTTCTTTGTCATTACCTGTAAGTGCTCTGCTGCGCTATCAATACAGTGAATAAGTCAGTGAGATAGTCGGTACAGAGGACACCAGGGTATGGGAAGCTGACAGAGTGTTTGCAGGAATAGAGTAATGTGCAAAAGTCTTGAGCCACCCCTTAGTTCTTTATGTTTTACAAGAACAATGGGAAATAGCTGCCATGATTTATTGAAACTTGCAAACATACATGGAAATACCATATATAACCAATTCTGTACAGTTCTAACAAGTTTGTTGAACTGAAGGACAAAGCTCTTCTGGATGGTGTCAAGATGATCCCACACTACTTCATTAAAGTTGATTGGATTGAGGAGGCCAATCCTCAAGACTCATAGTGTTTCATTGTGTGTTTTTCTGTTGAGCAGTGGCAGTGTGTTTGGGATGATTGTCATGCTGGAAAATGAAATAAAAGTCAATCAGACACTTTACAGATAGTATTACACGGTGATTCCCAACACCACCGGCTGAACTGCAGCCCCAAACCATGACTGAGCCTCCACTGTGACACAGATTTAAACCAATCCAACTCCAACTCATCACACAATCAAATCTGTTGCCACTGATTTTCAGTCCAGTTCTTTTGTAATGTGCCGTACATGGGCTTTTTTCGCCATGTTCCCCTTCCTTAAGAATGGCTTCTTGACAGCCACTCTTCCTCTGAGATCGTTTCTAATGGATCAGCTGAGAGCCAGATGCATATCTTAGGTCCTGTGTCAGGTATTTGCTGTTGTGTCTGCTGTGGATACATTTTTTTTTTGTTTCTTTTTTTACGCCTGCCGCTTTCTTTTTTGTCCCCCACTTCTCCAATTTCCTCAAATTTTTAGATTTCAAATTCATTTAATCAAAATGTCAGCAAGTCACCCTGCTAAAGCTTTGTAATGTAAATGCTCTATGATTTTAATTCAATTCAATTCAATTCAATTTTATTTATATAGCGCCAAATCACAACAAAAGTTATAAAATAGTTACAAAATTTTATGACTTGTGAAGTCCTAAAAGTTTTGAGAAAACATATCTCAGTACCTACTCTCTCTCTCTCACACACACACACACACACACACACACACACACACAGAGGAAAGAGACACACGTACTCATGTTCACTTGATCTCAGGGTCTATCAGTGAACCTCATATAGAATATCCCTCACCAAAGCCCAGAGTCACATTCAATTTCCTAATGATCGGCCAGTGGATATTCTTGGAAAAGGACTTATAGCGAATATGTGCATGCTTAGTGAAATGCTAGGAGATACTTTAACCTTGCTTTTGGAGGGGGTCTTATGTGAGTGTGTGTGTGCATGTGTGTGTCTGTGAGACCTCTGTTGTCATCTTCTTCTGTTTTTCAGGATTAGTGTCAATCACACAATAAATTTAGCACAAAAGTTTTTCTTTATAGATGATATGATTTAAACCCTTAGTGCAGCAAGATGAATTTCAGTGAGTGTAGCATGTGCTTGATGTCAAATACTGGCTTTGGGGTTACTCTCTCACTTCAGTGCTGGAGCCTATCCCAGCTGCCATAGGGTGAGAAACAAGAGGCATAGTTTATTTTAACTTTAACTTGTGAATCCTTTCCATCTTTAAGCTGTCCCCAACATTGGTTAACATTTGATCAAAACTCCACCTCAGACGTGACTGGACTTCAACATCAACAATGAATGAAGACAAAAGGATCGAATGAGATCCAAGCAGTTTTAGCACCTGAACCCTGGTGAGTACAATAAACGTCACAGGGATATTTATAGCACAGTATATGGAGAATGTCCAATTCCCCTCTCCGCAATAACACACTTGCATCTGCTAACAGCATCAGAGCAAAAACCCTTGCTCCATCTGAGAGGGATGAGGGGGGCTTTGGGAAGTGAAAATAGAAAAGTGCATCGTGTCAGCTCGTCTGTGGGCCACTGTGCACTTTCTATTAACTTACTCTTTAAGCCCCTCGTAACACAAACCCCAGCCAACTGCAAGCCATGCAGGCCCAGAAGGACTTCAAGACTAAGAGCGCTCTCTCTCCCTATATCTAACACTCACCTTTACAACTGCTGAGAGAGCACACCACACAGCAAGCTGTAACTCCATCACACTATACAGGAGCTTTCCTGACAGAGATCAACAGCAAAACAGCTGCTATAAGCAGCATGTAAACTCCTCAGTTAAAAAAAAAAAAGAAGAAAGCATATATACATACCACATAAAACTCTGAAGAGCATGTGAAGTTAATCTTTCTTAAGGGTCCAACTCCAAATGAAGCATCATTACACTGAAATGAAGGCATGCATTTTAAAGGAATAAAATATGATACTTTACATCATATCTTGTTTGGCAGTGCACAGAGACAATAGATGATACCTTAGGGTGTACTCACACTAGGTATGCTTGCCTAATACCATGCCTGAGCTTGATTATCACCACTCCCTGACTGGTCTGCAGTCACCCTGCAGTTAATGATGCATTTCACAAGTATTGTCGAGTTGTCTTGGCACCACAACTCCTCTCTCTGTCTTTCATGCACACAAGCTTTTCCAAAATGCTTTAGGAGGGTCAACGAGGTTTGTAATTTTATGCATTTTCAGCATAAAATTTTGCTCAGTTGGAGCTATTAGGCATGTGACACACGTTCCTCTCACAGGCTTTATAGATCTGTTAATTACTTAATATAGTGATTTCCATGGAGGCAGCTGTCACACTACATGCATATTGCCCTAGGTCGACATTGTCAAGCGGACCAGAGCACAGAGCACATACCCATGGCCAGGCACGGTACACAGTGATCATACGACTCAAACAAACTGGACTTTGAGGGTCAAACGTGCTTTGGCATTGTATAGATGGCTTAGTGTGAGTACACACTTAGATTAGCACACCTTAAATGGATAAAACACTGGCTCAGAACAAAGCCACGAAGATAATGTCTTTACAGCAGATAGCAGGGATGCTGTGTTCTTGCTAATAAATGCAACACAGTCAGGTTGTCACCAATTTGACAATAAACAGAGCAAAAATAACCATATAGTAAATATATCAGTGGCATGTAGTCACAAATGATGACAAATGCCAAAAATATTTCTATTGTTTATAGTTTTCAGCCACTATTGTTACTATGAATTATTATACTTTTAAGGTCTTCTCAGAACTTTGTTTAATAGCAGCAGGTTGATTATCTGATACAGGCCCCAAAATGTAATTTCATTTCATGTGTTCATTTAAAGTGAAAACACTTCTACCTGTCATTTCAGGACTTTTAGGAACAAACAACCAGCGCTGCGTTTTAGTTTGAATACTTGTCAGCAACCACATCGTTAGCAAATCAGCACAGTGAATGTTTAGGCGTTTCTCAGGCTGTCTGGTATGATCAGATTGACTCTAACTCTGCCCACCAGTGCTCGGTCAGGGATATCACAGAATGTCCAAAAACAAAAGAAAAATGAACCTGCTGTAATATTCTTAAATTGACTTGTAAACATGGTTCATTGCTATTACAATATTCCTATTTGTGCAATATCAAGTTTTTCTTTTTGCTGGGTTGCTTTGGAGTCGGTGTTTGAAGTGGCTCAGTGTTACTATAACAGATCAGAGCTTTATTAAAGAAATAAATCCTCTCCTCTCCTGTCTTCCAGCCTGTTACCAACCTTCTCTGAGAATTTTTTTTTTACTTACAGTATGTTACATGGTGAAATTGGACTGCTGAAAGAGTGTGCAGGCTGCTGCGACGGCTCGTTTGGGTATCTGAGAAAGTGTGGATGCAGTGTGAAAGTGTTGTGAATGCGACGGATCTCAGTGTGCTGACAGCATCACCAGAGATCCACCTGTGGCTTCACTCAGTCTCCTTTTGCCAGGAGGACATCAGACTGACTGACAGACTGCTGTTCAGACTTGTATCTGGATACTGTGTGTCCAGATTGTGTACACAGGACGATAACTTACATTTCACACCTGTCATGCGAAGGCTACAGAAAACAAACCTTCTGAAGTGACAACTTGTAATCAGGTTTCATTTCCTCTCGTGTTTGATTTTTAGAATTTATGGGTATAGTCTTTTAAGTAAAGGAGCGTAATATATTATTACATTATAATATGGCAAAAACATACAAAAACACTTTCTATAGGGAAAAGATACTATAACACTTCTGATTGCTTTCTCTCATACTGTGGATTATTAGGTCCTGTACACAGGATAGGTAAGTATGCTAGTCTGTTTTAGGAGGGCTTTTTTAGCATCAACACAGCGTTCCCACAAGCACTGGGATTGCCGCTGTGGTACCTCGATGATCGATGTTTTTGGACCACGTCTTTATAATTTGTATTTCAGCCCCTGGGCAGTGTCACAAGTATGCACGGCATCCCCTTGGCTTTTTACCAGAATGTAAAAGTTGGCTTTAGTGATTTTTCTCATACAACTACCACCGGTGTTTGTAGTTGAGGCTTCCAGATGTCAATCCAGTTCACCCCAAACACAATGATTTTAGTCAGGCCATTCAAGTTCTTCCACACTAAAGTGAGAAAATGAATTATTTTACTACCAAGCTATGGGGATGGGAGGACTATCATGTCCAAGCAGAACAGGAACACGCAAGCTTTGCTATAAAATTAGTAAGTACACTAAACAAGTACACTGCACGTTGTTGGAGCATTTTTTTCAGTTGCTTATGCTGAATACATGCAGACATCCAGACAACATATTTTAAGCACGTAATGCATTCAGTAACACTCAGTAACACAGAACTTTAATGTTTAGTTCTCACTCGGCTCAGACTGGTCTTTGAAATACTGAGCAGTATAAACATCTGCAGATAAAGAGAATATTGTAAATGCTGCTGTTGTATAGTGTGACTAAAGCCAGCTAGTAATGTACTTACATTAAGCTTTTCGTCACACACTAGAGTGCAAATTGATTTTACAGGTAAGAATTTGTATCGTGTGCAATTCCGCTGCAATAACATGCACTTGTGTTTCACACACACTCGCAAATGTCCGAGGCTTCAAAAAAGCAAGTGTGTGTTTCTGCTGATATAAATCATTTCAGCACAGCTGCAGTCTGTCGCTCTATCTATCCTCAGATAAGCCTTCTCAAATCTCCCTCCAACCATCATGTGGCCTCACAGCACTCACAGCCTGGCTGCCTCTCAAAGTTCTCAAGTTTGTATGTGTTTGTGTGACAGCATATGTTTGCCCTTGTGTTTAAGAGAATGTGCAAGTGCACGGGATGCTTAGCAGCAAATGCGGGTATGTGAGAGAACGTGTTAGAGTGAGTGAGTGTGTGATTATTGGCGTAACTAGTACCTACTAATCCCTGCAAGCTGAAAAAAGAAATCCTCTGCTCTTTCTCTCTTGGCAATGGCAGCTAATGGGAAGAGGCCTTTCTTACCAGTTCACCAATTTTCCACTTTATTTTTTTAAATGAAAACACATTTACGTACAGCAAGATTATCCTGCTTATCCCTGCAATTTGTGATATATATGCAAATGGCAACAGTTTAAGAAAGGTTGGAGCAAGACATGCAGAGAGACAGGTTGTGCACACAGTTTATTAGCTGTGCTGGTGAAAAAACAAAATACCAGAGAAACCTGAGCAAGTAAAGCAGACTATCAGACTGTACACAGTGTGGAAATGTGAGAAATGAGTATCTTAAAGGGGGGCTGGTGAGAGAAGTGTGAGTGCACAGAGGCCACAAAGGCAGATGGAGTTTGCATTTAGGCTCCTGTGGATGGACCCGTCACATTTCATCCTTCACTGCTGCTGAGTGCACACACACATGCATACACACGCATACAAATGCTCAACAAACATATAGATCCATGCATTCAGATAAAACTTCCATAAAACTACAGGAAACACATGCATATGTTGAGGACAAACTGTTGATGTTCAAGACCGTTTAAAGAAGAGAGATGAGCAATAATAGCAAGTATAAGTATTGATATCCAAATAAGTGAAATAAGATGCATTTCTTGAATGCTTGCTATTGAGGTTTTGCAGAAATGTGACTGCTACCCATATGGCATTACAAGTCATGATCAGTGGTCGGTTATCTGCGCGGCAGGTGGATAGAAAAAGAAAAAACATCAGAAGAGCTTTTTTCTTCCTGCTACAATCAGCTCATTTCAGTTTGTGTGTGGGAGGAGAAAAATGGTGGAGCCGCCTGGAGATATGGAAATTTATTTGATTTTTATTGTGCAAAGAGTGGACATCATCATGGCAAAGTGCAAAATGAATTAAGGACAGAAACAGCTGCGCTTTTTTGCATGCATCTGCACCGAGAGCATGCTAACACCATGCTAACACCATGCTAGCCAAAAACCCAGAGTGTTGTGAGGGCTGAGTGAGCGGTGACCCTGGCCCATAAACCTGAATTTCAACAGGTAACAAAGGCATTGATGAGCAGTCAGGCTTGCAGCCTCAGTCTCTTTGGGCTGGTTTTCCATGTTTCATCTGTGTTCATATGTAAAAACTAAAAGAAAGATCCTGTGTGTCCTCATTAGGACAGGGATTTGTTTTGGTGTGTGGGACTGTAGCGTCAGGTTTATCTTGTTCTACTGGTATTTATCTTAAAATGCATTTCAGGTTTATTTACGGCGTAACAAGAAAGTAAGGTAAAGATTAATTAATTTCTTCAACGAGTAATTACATAATGTACAGCATTAATTTTAAGAAAAGTGAGCAATAATATGACTAATGAATTCCTTACTGTTATCAGAGTTGGACTTTTCTGTTGGGAAAGGGGGCCATATGTCAGAGTTAAATCAAATCTCACCTAGCATTTTTTTTCTCTGTTTATTCAGAGCAGCACTGCTATGTGAATTAGTCCGTACACAAATGTGCACGCACTAAAACACATACAGCCAACTGACATGTGCTTCTACTTGAAGCAGCCTGGGTGAGACCAAGTGGTTTTTGGATGAAGGCCTTCTTGCATGCACAATATAGTTCAATGAGTCCCCAACTCCCCTGAGAGTCCCTAATGACCTTCACTACTCATATACAGTTCACAGTACCACATTTACAAGTGCAACACACAATGCACACACATTAGCAATGCCTAACACACATAACCTAACTGGTGTGGGATTTTGCAAGGCGGAAAGTGAAAACATGTTAGGTGAAGGGAAACAGATTTCACTTTCTTTTGATAAAATATACTGAGGTAGTTCGTAATCTAATCAACAGCAAGGGGTACAGTATAGGCTCCAATAATGGCAGTGAAGTAAAAAATAAAAGGCTATATCAAAGCAATGTGAAGTGCCAGACAAAGTGTACACCTTTTTATCTGCCTCTGACAAACAGTATAGAAGCCAGCAGACCAGGACCACCCGACACAGGAACAGTTTCTTTCTCCTCACCATCTCCCTCCTAAACAGTTGAACTGTCACACTGGTTCACACTGCTATACTGCAACTGCACTTTATATACACTCTGTGGTTTTCATTTCATTTCTGTAATCCTGTGTTTTCTGTATATGAGATTCAGATTGGTTAGTCTAGCTCCAAAGACATTCTAGTCCAAAATCTGAATCAGCTCAACAGGCTCCTTCTTATCAGGAGCAGCAGCTCTACTGTGAGCTCATGTAACTGACCGAGCTCCACGCCCCATCTCTGAGGGTGAACCCAGCCAATTTGATTTTAAAGAGATATATTTTTTAAAGGTTCTCAGCAGAAGATACATTGTTGTGATTTTTAAAATTTAAATTCAAGCTACAAAAACACTATGTTTTCCACAATGCTGCTTTAATTGGACTTACAGTTTTAAAAATCTGTCCTCATTTTGTACATTTGTATGTACATTTGTAGTTTCACAAACCAAACTGGAATAACCCTGGCATCACACATAATAAAAGCACTTATGCAGCAGTTTCATCTTCACCTCTATGGCGATTCTGTAATTCTTAGTACAAGATGTTGTTGCAGCAAATACAATGAATATACCTCATTTTATTTATCTCTACCAGGATTTGATGATACTTATCAGCTTCCCATATTATAAACACATGACTACTTTCTACTGAGGTACTTCATCAGTATCAATCAATATAGCCTTTAAAGATGTGTTTCAGTGCAGCATAAGCCAAATTCCATTCAAGTCCTTTGGTATGAGGTGGAGTAAGTGTTGTAAAAAACAACATGATGAGATATCACAGGATTTAACTGAGAAAATAGAATTTAGAGTGTTTGAGTGAACTAACCCTTTAAACATCTTTAACACATTAGAGACCGAATGCATTATTGCTCTCGCACATTTTTCTGCAGCTCTAGACAAATCCACTAGACTGCGTCTCTTTGGAATTAACACATAATAAACAAACAACTTAATACCGATGCTAGGAACAAACTGCACATTGAGATTGTTTACTGGTGTGCTTTAAATTTCTGCTGTGACTTGGCCAGGTCTGCATCAGTTTGTGGCTTTTCACAGCCTGCACGAGAGAGGGGAAGGCACACTGGACTTGCAAGTGCTATTCCTTATCTACGTTATTTCCTTTACCTGCATTAGGCTCAGCTTGACAGTATTACTCAGTACGGGTGATTTTCATCATGGTTTAAGGTCTAACATTACACAACACAAAACACATGTAAGAAGAGGGGAATGTCACTGATCAGCACAAAGTCACAAGGCTTATCGCCCCTCATATTTAACCGCTGCGAGGCTATTTTGTTCCTTCCCACAGGTGTTAGGAGTTAATGCTGCCGGTCATGTGATGGTTGCTTGGCTTTGGTCCCTCAGGATGCCGCAGAAGCTTCAGGGCTATGAGCAACCAGCCGCGCGGCCTTCATCTGGGTTAGGAATAACAGTGTTAACAACTTCTCACACAGCACAGCCATACAGCAGCATTAGCTGCACACAACAAGGGAGACGGAGAAGCGGAAGGAAAACAAACCTGAAGCATACAGTGTGACACATGAAAGGGCGAGTTTACCCATATTGTACAGTTTCCCAGGGCTCCACTTAGAGGGACCTCGACCTGCATTTTTTGAAATATTGTATTTTACAAATGCAGGAATAACTGCAAAACAGCTCCATGAAAACTGCAGCCATCATGCTATTTAATGCTCAGAATGAATGTGAAATATTAAAATCCATCAACAACATTTCGCATTGGAACATCTAGCCTCAAAAGAAGCATTGTTTGCTATGTTTTTAAATTTAAGTTGTGGTTTTTTTTTTTATCACGTTCTTTGTGTTTTTATTGATCAATTTAGGTCTAAAGGCCTTTGCACACCAGGTGTGTAAAATTTGTACAATGTTTTGTTCTTTTTTTCCTATTTTTTGTATGTTAACAAACATATATGACTTATCAGACCATTGCATTTGGCAAGAAGTGCGCTCACAGCTCCAAACATGCACCAGTATTAAGTACAAAATAATATGGAAATAGTCAAATAATACAGTTTTACCCCAGACACTGTTCCAGGACAATGAGCTCTCGGAAATTATTAATCTGTCTGTCTGTTGACTCAACTCTGCCGACAAGAGCTTAAACTGCCCCACTGACATCCTGAAATATGTACAAAAGTGGTCCCGAATTCACAAAATTCTCCCTGCTGCCGTCTTCTCTTGAGTGTTTAATGAACCCAGAATCTCTGTTTCTTCCTTTTCTTGTTCAGGAACATCAGGACCCGGTCATCATCACTTGATGTCAACTTCATGTTTTTTACTGTGCATTTTTTGAGGACAAATTATTCACAAAAAACACACTGAAAAAATGAAGTTAACATCAAGCGGTGTAAATATATGTTGCACAACAAATTCTGAAAAACTGGGAATTTATTGGGGGTTTTTTGGATTCTGCTGGGTGTGTATTGACCTAGAGACCCGTCAGGCCTAGAGGCCTGGTGAGCAGTTCATGGAGGTTGTTGTCACTAAGTGAAACACACAAATAGTGTGCTGCACCAAGAAGCTTCTTGCAGTTGCTTTGGTTGCTATCAGATGCTAACTTGTTTGCAAACCCTCACTAACTACTAGCCGAACAGTGGTAAAACTCAAAAAAGTCTAACAAACTGAAAACAGGAAAAAGTTGTGCTTCACCGTTGCACCCAATATCTTTCAAAAGGTGCAATTTTTACTTTTCTCTCATTGCAGTTTATATCACAGTCTTGCACAGTCTTATATCACAGTTAGCGTGGGTTTCCAAACAAGTTGTTTAAGATGGGCCAGTTTCACTTTTTATCACTTTTGCAAAGATTTGTACAGTAACAGGAATGTCGCACTATACGGATGTGAATGCAGCATTATGTTTGCATGTCTCTAAAGTCAATGACTAATTGTGACAAACACTTGTGGTCTCAGTGTTGATCAACAATGATTGTGATAATCTGTTAGCCATAATCCTCTGGCTGTATGTCCACACATCAATGTTTTTTCAGCATATTACAGCACAAACTGAAAAAATGCTCAAGTAGACATTAACTTCCTTCATCTTGAAAATCTCAGAAAATCTCTTGTCTTCAGCTCCTGGTTGCTTGCCTTTGTTCCTTCCTCTGGACCCCCTCTATCCACTCCAGTTTGTTTCTTTGCCCGTGGCCAATTTTCCAACAATTTTCATTTTCCCCTTGATAGGCCAGGCTAAAAATACATCTGTTTGGCTGAGGTAAAAGAAATTTGATTTTTAAATTCAGACTCTCTATTTTAGGTTATGCAGCAGTTGTCTTCACTCTGTGCATACACGCAGACATTTACAAATCTTTTCATCGAATCTTTTCATCTAATTGCAGACTCTCCTCTCCGGTGGTGGATATAATGGTGTTTCCAGGCTAAACTGAAAAACATACTTTCAACATAGATCCAGAAATGTAAATAAAAAGAAATAGACAAAAGGCAGAAGAATTTGAGAGCCTGACAGCAACCAGATAATAATGAGGCAATGAAAGAAGCTGAGGGCATCTCCAGGGACTTACCTCTGAGCTGCAAAGGAGCTCTTGGCCTGAGCAAGAATCTTGAAGAATCAAAGACACAAAAATTTGGAAAACTCTTTTAAATGAACATTTGTTGGCAATCAGTGAATATATATTTTATATCAATGTTGCGGTGATAAGCTGTAAAATATATGTATTAAATTGTAAATACATAATCATCAAAGCACTTATGTTTTATGAGCTTCATTTGTTTGGTTGTTCATTTTTTTTTCAGTGGTGGTTAAATAGCACTGTACGCATACTGAGATGAAAACATCAACTTTGAAATTGTAAACATGACAGATATTTGTACTGTCTCTGGAGCTGCATGCACAGTGGCAGCCACCAGGGGGGGAGATGTGAGTTTTCAGTTTGAATTCCTTGCAGGAGCTGCTGATGTGCTTGAGTCAGGACTGTTTAAAGTTTGAGCTAGACTCAGAAAACACAAATGCTGTCTTGTTTTGGAAGAGGAGGCCACACAAAGCCCAGTGTTTTGCAGGCATGAACACACTAAGAAGAGCTTCCATTTCTCCTGGTAATAGCAACCACAGCTAATTAACCACATGCAATTAATTTGACCCAGTCGAGGCCAGAGCCTTGCCCTAAAAGGGTCCCTGGAGAAAACATAGGGATGTGGGTAGAGGGAAAAGGACCAATGAAAATGAGCAGGATTTAGGGTCGGGAGCCAGGGCAGAGGTTTGGGTGTGAGCACCTGTCACACACAGCCTGTAAGCGATAACTGCTATCAATGAAGGTCAGCTCGAAAGACATCAGGGCCTCTCAGACTCTTTGGATTTCCGGTGCAAAGCCAGTGAGATTGTTGGACACCTGTCAATCAGGACGGTGAGGGAAACAATCTGGACAAGGCTACTGTGTCTCTGCTGTAAGACAGTTAAGCTGATCCAAGGCGGGCTCACGGCATTCTCACGGAAAACCCTGTAACAAGATAATGAGCTTACAATATCACACCAATATCACACATCATTTTGGACACTAGCACATTATGAAGGGCATAATATGTAACAGACTCCTGAGCAGTAAAGGGGCTTTTGATTATCTGTAAAGATTCTGAGCTTTAACAAAGCACAGCAACACCCATAATTTTGTGATTTTATTTGAATCCTAGAAACATTGTAGGTAAATCGAATCAGATCTGGGTGTGCAAATGTGTGTATTTCCAACATATGATCAATAGTGGTTGTCACGTGAACCATCCTGCATGTTGTCCTAAATTGAGAGTTCTACACAATGGCTAGCTGCTGGGTTCATTGCACCATTTTGAGGGAGCCACAAAGGACAGAGCAAAGTAGACAAAGCCTTAAGATCCATACCTCTTTTCCTCATTCTTCATTTTGGTAGCTCTGCAGAGCTACTGCGTGGAATTCCTAACAAAGCTTAATGATCCAAGGTGAGCTACAGGCCGGTTTAAAAACACACCTGGCACACCTACGTGATAGAAATGTGCTCCCTAGAAACATTTTGTCTCCTGTGGTGCAGATGCAATCTCAAATGTATGTTGAATAATTAGCTAAAATCAGACACTTGATATGAACTTTTTTCTCCATTGTATCCTCTGTTTGCTCCTGACTGGAGACCTACTTTCTGCTTTTGGCAGCATGGGCAGTTGCTGTAGTTGAAATTTGTGTGTCTGCCACATCTTGCACAACAGCGTCATTACTGATTTTGCAGCACAGTCTCACCGCAATTCATAAACTAGTCTCAGAAAATGAATTATTCATGTTCATGGAGACAAAATGTTACTTTTTTTCCATGTCAGAGAACACAAATTTGTAAGCAGTGCATTTCAATAGGAGATATATTTCATGTAGCAAAAACAATGGCAACCTGCAAATATGGAGTTTTTATCCCCTTTACGCGAGAGAGTTGACTGATAATATGTCATCTTCTAGGAGACAAAACAATGTTGGCAAATTCATGAAGAGGAACATGGAAATTTAAATTCGTGTCCAGCAACACAAGTCAGCAGATTAGAGGTCGTGACTATATCCAACGCTGATCTCACTGGCATTGGATTTTGCCAATGCTGTCCAGTGTTTATGTGTGAAAGCAGAATTAATGTGGGACCTTTGGGACCCCTGGGAATTTAGAGACCCTGAGCAGTTGTCTTCTTTGGTAGTTAAACCATAAGTGCAGCGTTTGTTAGTGAGTAATTCTTTCCGTTCTGGTATTAAATTAATCATGTATCTGTACCAGTTACTCTGCCTTTATATAAGACTTTATAAACTCTTCATGTGTGACAGAACAACCTGAGACTTGTGGTCTTCTTCTTTCAATTCTTCTTTAAAAATCTATAATTTTATCTAGACTTATGATAAACGCTCTATTCTATTCTCTGTTGGTTTGTGCACACAGGTGTCAGTATGTGTGTGACGTGATAGTGGTAGATTCACTCTGGGGAGGCCTCAGTTCTTTCCTAGCTGCTGGCTAAGCTTCCTTAAGAAAATGGCATTAGTTCAGGGAAAAGATGCAACGTTCCTTAAAACCCGTGGTTATCCTATCTGGGGCTGACCTCTGACATGTCTGAGAGAACCATGGAGGCAGTGGGGCTGGACTGAGAAGGGGGATAAGAGAGTAGGAACGACACCACGATGATTGAATTTTGTTTTTTTTGGTTCAAGGAGGGGGTTTGAGGATTTAGCAAGAAATCAAACCCCCTCCTCTTCTTCCCTCTGTCATCCCCAGGACCTTGCAGCTGTCCCTTTTCCCTCTAATTTTTCTGTCAGAATTTAGCTTATAATTAGCAGAAAGACCCCAGTGACTCTCCACACATATGTGAGTGTGTGCCCAGGCAGCCCAGAACTAATGGTCTAAATCCACCCACTATACACACACACCCTCCTCCCCGTCAAGCCTCCAGATTGCAAGAGTGACAGGTTCACATGTAGAGACTTAAAGCTGAACTTCGGACTCACTGACTGTGCAGCCTTAAAGGGCAACCCCGCTGAGGTCTCCTCGACAGTGCCAAGGGGCATCTTTAAGCTCCTTCCCACTGCTCGGCATTCCTGTCGTGGCATGAAGCCCCCACCTGCTGCCCGCATCGCATTTAAAGACCGGTTTTATAGAACCGGCTAAGATTCGGGGCCTGTGAAGTTACAAAGGGAAAGCAGAGCCCACCAAGTGTTCACTGCCTATGCTTTCACTGGGAAAAGGGTGGCAGGAAAATATAAGACCTTTTCCATTACATCCCATCTGAGCCCATCCGTGTCAAGCTGCAGTTGTGTAATCAAAGAGCAAGGTCGTGTTGTTATAGGTCGACGGTCAGTCAGTGATGAATTGAGATATGTGTCCTGCTGCTGTGACTGGGATGTGTAGTTCAGTCACTGGGCTTTCCAAGAAATCAATAAGAAGAGTCATTCTAATTTTGCCACCTGTTACAGTTGTGCCTCGTAAGCCAGGGAACATAACGATACTGCATATCACATGTGTCAAATACTCAACGTATTTAAGTACTTATCTCATTATCTCATTATATCAGTTATAACATCTAAGAAATGAAGTTCCTTTTAAAAAATTACTTCATAGCGTTTCCTGTTACTCCTGACCCCATGTTCGTCTCAGCAAAGGTTTTCACAATAATTACTGGCCAGGCTGGATGGCAGAGACTATAAATAGTTCATCCTGTTAATAAAACTTTAAAACATTAAAACAGATACATATCATAATATCTGTTTTAATATAACACCTGTAATTGGTAACTATAGCTGTAAAATAAATGTGCTTAAATAAAATGCAAAATGCTTTCCAGTATATTCCAGTATTGCAAAATCATCTTTAACTATGTTGCACTGTAGTTTAAATAATGACAGTTCATAGTATTTAATACGTTTAGTGAGCAAATCTTTTTCTTTTTTTTAGGTTCAGTGAGCACAACCTATACATATTATATATTATAAGGGGGTGAAATATAAGGTAGTCTTTACTGAGTAACTACTTAGTTATTAATTTAATTCAGTTTTATTTATATAGCACCAAATCACAGCAAGAGTAGACTAAAGGCACTTTCTATTGTAAGATAAAGGTCTTACAGTAATACAGAGAAACCCCAACAATCAGATGACGCCCTATGAGCAAGCACTTGGTGACAGTGGGAAGGAAAAATTCCCTGTTAACAGGAAGAACCTCCTGCAGAACCAGGCTCAGGGAGCGGTGGCCATCTGCTGCAAGTGGTTGGGGTTGAAGGGAATTATTCATATATTACTTTTTTGTATGGTTTGTATTTATTGACTAATCAAAAATTGTTATTGAGAAAACAAAATTGTAATTTTTTGGGGGAAAATGTCTTTCATGAAAATACTACTCCTACTCAAAAACCCTCCCGCACCAATAAACTCATACCATGGGAGAACAGTATATTTTTAATGGAAGTGGAAGAAGGTCGGTGCAATATCACACCAGCCTGAAATCCAAGCATAACTATTTCCAGTGTAATACCAAAGCATAAGTCAGCGTGCAAAATGAGACAAATGCCAGCCCATATTTCGGACGCAGCAATATTTCCGAGGAAACACGACACTCATCCTAGTGTAAACCGTGTCGTTAAAGGTATTACAAAGTCATTCTTTTCCCCCTTTTTCTCACACTTCATTTGGGCATTACTCTAGTTTACGGAGGCTTTCTGTGGTTATGGAGGATTTGTGTGGTTTATCAAGTTTTCCTGGCTTTTCTCCCTTAAAGCCACGACACTAAATCACACATTTGTCTAAACAGATGTGGGTTTTACCCACCGTGACGTACGAATTGTACTGAGCACCTTTTCACGTTTTGTTACACGCAAACGTGTGATTGATTCAGCACTGGGGCGCTTTTTCCCGGCATCCACGGGAAGTGCACATCCATAATCTGTCTTTTTTTAAAAAAGCTGTAATTCGTTCAAAAACCCAGAAATGTGTTTGGCCTTTGGGGCTGAAAAACATCAAACTCTTTTCCTTTTGCTTTGGTTTACTCAGAACTGTCTCACAGCCACAGTGTAATGAATGTAGAGGCACCTAAATTTAGCAGAAGAAAGCTGTAAATGAAAAGACAGTTTTATAAGAGAATATACGATTTATAATTACGATACTGGAAATGAAGAAGAACTCAAAGGAAGTTTGAAAAACAAGTGTGTGTGTGTGTGTGTGTGCAGTGGGGCAAAACAGCAAAAACATAAAAGGTGCTGCAGCTTGATTGACAAGTTCATGTGGGGAAATCTTTACCATAGCAACGTAACTTTGGTTGCTAGGAATAACATAAGCAGATGGATGGACGGTCTGATTTTCCGCACTGACCCACAGTAAGCGAGCATCTGCTAGTGTGTTTATTTGTGTGTGTGTGCTTACATCTGAGCTTATGTGTCTGCGAGTGCCTGCCCATATGACCATATGTAAGTGTAGGGACCTTGGTTCTCCGTGCCCAGAGTTTTGGCACAGGGAAAAAGTATTAGATTCAGGGGACAAATAATTAACTGACATCAGCTGGTGAGGTCCAGCGAAAGGTTGCTGCTACAAATATAGAAGCTTTTTTTTTCCCAATAAATCGTTGCTGGTGCATGCAGAGGCCTTTGGATTGACAGAAAACATTGTCCGGCATTCACTACAGCTCTGATTAATGTGACAGAGAGGTCTTTCAAGTGTGCACCGAAATAGAACATCAAACGGTTTGGACAACAGCAAACGCTGGCGTCCCTGATATAACAGGAGAATTTGCCCAGTGTCCTGTCACACTGGAGGACACAAGGAGTCGCACAACTTCTTTTGATTACACCCAAGAAATGTTCTTACCAGTACTGTCCCTTTGAATAATAGATACTAATAGTCTGAATGATGCCTGCCGGCCTGTCTGATTATAATCACGATTGGGATGCTGTCATTTTATTTATCATGCAGCTAAATTTAGTTATAGTGCTTTTGTGGATGAATATTTAGTTTTAACTTAAAGGTGCAGAAGCCCAAGGTACTGTCCAGTCTTTCGCCTCAACATTGGTTGGTATTGGTTTAAAAACAGCTTTTGCACGTCACAACAATAGTAACATATGCAAGTTAATAAAGAGTCTTGTGGTCTTTCTTTGACAATTCACTTTATAAATGTGGTGAAAGCAAATGTGTCCATTGTTTGTTTGTTTTTAACATCAGGATTTTTAGAAGTTATAATATAATGACCAAGGTGTTAGAAGAGACGTGGTTGTGGTCCATGATAGAATGAAAATTCTTCGCTCGCATGAAGCTTGTTGCTTCGAATGTCTGGTACTACAGGTAAATAAAGTTGGGTGCCTACACGTCTGAAGATTAGCAGTAGTAAAAGTTAGTGTGTGCTTATAGTAAGACTGCTGCCATAGTGAGCTGCGACAGCAGTTTTGCCTACTGTAATACACGTGTGAAGACTGTCAGTAAACACCTCAACGTATCAGGGTGTTGAGAGATAGTACCGAGGTGGTCTGGACACTCAGTTACCAGTCAGTAACATGGTGATATGTGGGCAGCTTCTCAGGCACCCAATGTCAGCATCACTGGCACCAGAATCGCCACAAGCAGGGGAAGGACAAGCAACCCGGTTTTCAAATTGGGTGCACTGGCACTGAACTCGCTGGCGTATCTGTGGGTTCAAGCATTCTGGTGTCATAAAATTAGCACCTTTCTAAAAAGACGGAGGGTGATGTTTGGAGAGGAGCCTGCCAGCATGATGGTCGGAGGATATTTTGACAGCTGCCTAGAGCCATGGTTAATAATGAAGCTGATATTTTTTGCTTTTATAGACCTGTCACTTCTTATCAGAGACTTTCACCGTGAACAGCCATGTCGGCACGTTGAGACCCTGGAAAGATGAGCGGGCCTGCAAGGTGACAGCGTGTGATCGTAGGCGCAGAGGGCACCATTTTGATTCTGGATTTGAAAACACAAGCTGCTGTCACAATCATTGAGGGTAAATATACACAGCTGTGGGAATCACTACCAAATTATTCACAGCAATCATTTAATAATTGTGTCAGTTCATCTCAGATTTATTTTTATGGAAATGTTAAAAAAAAAAGTATTAAAACAAAATTTCTACTCACAGGTTCAAGTGCAAACACACAAACATGGCCTCTATATACTACTGTATGCACACACACATACACAGAGACCGGTTCACAAACGGGTTATGCTCTGCAAACAAGGTACAAATCCTGACAACTTTGCACACAAAGTTGAGCTCAATTTTAGCCTCCAAGGTAAACCATCGCCCCGGGTCCAGCTCTTGGGCTTCACAAAGACCCACTGTAGTTATCACCTAAAGTGTGAACTGACTGCTCTCTCTGCTTTTTTATAAACAATGTGGGCAGCCAAGAAAAACATCATAATTCCATTTATTTACTTTGAAAAAAGATGTAATCTCTGGCCCTGGATATCTTTTAGTGTAACTTTGGCCAAAACAGGGTGTACATTTTTACGCACCCCCGACTCCCGCAGCCCAGTGCTCTCAATCCTCAACGCTTTTATTTAATTTTCACATTCCTACTCTGTGGCTCGCTTGGATTGAAAAGTTTGGGGGGGGGGGGGCAACGCTGGTAGCCTAAAGGTTAAAAAAGCTGGCTTGTGATCACATTTTGGGAGGATAACAGCAGGATGGGAAAAATGAATGAACATGCAGAAAACAAATTCTGCAGCCATGCTGTGCTCGTCTTAAGCAGTAATGTGTGTATTTGTGAGGAGGGCAGGAGCAGTTCTCAACACAAAAAAGTGAGCAGTGCATTAAACATGTACAAAACAGAATCTGTGGCAAAACTGGATGAAGTTAGTTGGTTAAATTCGGTTTAACATCATCTGGATAGCTCCACGTCATCTCAGTGCTGTAATGTTTATCTAGTCCAACTTCAAGAGTAGGGGACAAAGGACAGTTGTTATTCTTTTGTGGTGTCATCAGGATACAATTAAGCTGTGTATCGCGAAGCATGGCTACATATCAGAAACAACCACACACACGCACACTCCTGCTGAGATACGCTGTACAATATGCAGGAGCCCATACCGGTAGTCTGAGTCACAGTAAACCATCATGGTGAGAGATTAATGTGTGTGGTGAGGAATCTTCATGTGATGTGACGATATCTGGAACATGCGACGGCTGCCCACCCGCATGCCCGGGGGGGCGCTCACTAGCCTCCTTTTAGCTTTCCATTGGCCTTTAATGTGTAAAGCCTACCCTGCTGTAATTTGCGCTCCTCTAAAACTGAGAAGTGACTCAATGACTGGAAAGGTTACACTGACCCTGTGAATGCTGTGCTGTCCCAGCAGCACAACATTAAAATGCAACTGATGGAGAATGGAGTAATATAAACTTTATTGCAACCGCAAGCGTTCCCATCCAGCAATGTGACAGCTCGGTACACTTAATCTTTCATCAGCGTATATTGAGATATAATACACATATGTAAATGTAATATATTTGATGTATTGTTGACAACAGAAAAAAAAAAAACAGTGCCTCAGATTACTGAACTCAGATGGGCTGCCCCATTCTGAAAACAGCATTTTAAAAAATGCTAACTTCAGTGATTACACCATAAACAGCAGCAGCACCATAAAGAAGGGCTTACTATATAGTGAATAAACATTCAAAAAACCTTCAAGATGTATTACTATGCTGGCTTTCTATTTATATTCTGTGTATATTGTATATATGCTCTGTACCTTGTGGTCTATCTATATCTCCATCTGGCTGAACAGGTGCAACCTTATATGCAGTCAAAGCGTTCTGGAAATGTATCCCCATAAATCAATTTAGATATAATTACAGACAACACTATTCATCAGTCAGCATGGGCTCATATCATGTCGTCTGAAATGATTATCATAGCAAGCTATTTTCACTGATGGAGTGATCAAAACGTGAACTACGTTGGTCTTCTCTTTCATCTAATGTACCTTCAGACATTTGTACCTTGGAATGAGAAGCCATGCAATTGCATATAGAATGTATTATTATGTAGGCTCCTATGTGTCAATGCATATAATGCATTGTGTATAGCCGAGCACTGACATTTGGATGACACTCATACAAGCTGGATTAGAAATGAAATGTTCTAATGCCCAAATAAATGCTTTAGTTTGGTGCAAGATTTTTTAAGATAAAACTAATCAGTTGGCTCAGTTTATGAACAGTTGGCTTATCTTTTGCTTAATGTTCGAATCCTCAATGATTTGCATAATTTTGAATTTATCCTAAACAGTAACATGGTAGTACACCTAAGCGACATTGGGTAAAACGCCCATCATTTCATTTTAATAATTTGTTGCCAGGTACAAACATGGGGAATAGTAACTGAATGCAGGTCGTTAGGTGTGAGCACCTGTATGAAAGCAGATGTTTTGGGAATTTGATGGTCTGGTGATTGTGAACACAGTGCCGCAATCTCCCTGGGAGTGGATTGTAGCTACAAGTTCACCCCAAAGTCAGACCATCAAATGCTCAAAAACAAGTTAGCATGTTAAATGTTAATGTTCATGATGCTACAATTAGAAACGAGTATGGCTTGTTTGGGGGAGAATTCCATTTCTTTAAAAAAAAATAAATAAAAAAAATGTACATGTACAATTGAGCTTAGATTTGATTGACCCCACAGGACTTCTGGAACAATGTCCTTTGCACAGATGAGACCAACTTAGTGATGTTTAGCCACAATGCACAGCACCAATCACAAAGCACAGATACCTTATATCAAGCCTGGTGGTGGAGGTGTGATGACTTGAGCACAAGACTTGAGCACCTCATGGTCGTTGAGTTGACCATGAACTTCTTTGTATGTCAAAGTATTCTAGAGTCAAATGTGAAGCCATCTGTCTATCAGTTAAAGCTTAGTCAGTATTGGGTCAGGCAACAGGACAATGATCCCAAGCATACCCCGAAAATCTAGAAATAGAATGGGTGAAAATGAAAAGAGTCAAGTCCAGACCTCAACCTGATTGAAATGCTGCAGCGAGACCTTAAAAGAGTTGTGGACAAATGAATGCTGACAAATCTCAGTGAACTGAAGCAATGCTAAAGACCAGCTTTTGTGATGGCATACAGTAAAATTAAATGTGACATTACAAAGTGTTTGTAATGCCAAGATTGTCAACTATTCAACAGTTAAATCAAAATAAAATGATAATTAGATTAAAAGTAGAACCTTTTCAGCAGAGAAACATAAAGAACGGTACTGTGCAGCCAATCCCATTGGTGCACTGTCCAAATGAGCAAAGATGGATCACACTCTTCTTAGTTGACAATCATAAAACTATTGGTCCATGTCCACCCTGGTGACGGGCTCAACTTGTGTGACAATCAGGCAAAGTGCTGATTAATTAGAAGCCAGCTAATTGGTGGTCGTCTGAAATAAATGTAACGACCTGCTGACACACAGTATGAGCAGTGTAAATGATCTGGCCTATGGCACCATGACAGGAGGGTGAAGGAGGAGGCGCAGTGGAGAGAGAAAGAGAGAGAGAGAGAGGCACAGTGTATAATATTACATTTTATGCACGGATGACTGGTTTCCAGGACAAGCAGCACACGATCTACTATAGATGGATGAGATCTGTCCTCAGATCTGATGGGGCAACTGCCATAGCTTGGCTTAAGGTTAAACAGAACACAGAAAACGCACTATGTTCATGTCTACTACACATTCTAATACAAGTTTTTTGATAATCAGTTTCAATGGTGAGCCAACTGGCAGAGTGAATTTGTCACAATTGTCAGTACCAGAAATATGATGATCTTAATCATTTACTCGAATACTCCGCATGTTTATGTTTATACAGTGGCTGTCAGTAAGTTTCTGAAAAACACAACATAATCCTTTGGGTTTGGGCCAATATATCATGTGCTTTTGACACATGTAGACTGTAGTTTGTGTCTCAATTAAGACAAACTGTGGCCAGTATTACCAGCTGGCTGGAATTAAAGCCAGCTGATAATGTTAGCTTATTTTATGATCATCCTTACTACCCTTACCATGACGATTATCCTAAGTTCTTTATTTTTCTAACTAGTAACTGGCCGTTAAATATGGTAGGTGAAGAGCCAGATGTTTCCCTTTGGAGTGTGTGGCGGAGACAGACACGGACAACAGTGGAGAATGGACTTAAAATAAGACCCATATCAGTTGCATTTTAAGACAATGACAAACAGCCTTTGTTGTTTAGTGCATTTGTTTTATGGCACTTACTATCTTTGTGTTAAAAGTCTGACTGGGAGCTAAATTTACCAAACAGGACCATAGACATGTGAAGGACCTCACTTTAAAAACGTGCAACCTGTGCCAGTTGATATGAATATGCTTGACCCTATAAAACTTGGCTTGGCCCACTGATGGTAAAGTAATTCTGTGGTCCACTCTCTTGCTCTCTTTTTCTCTCTGTCTTTCCCTGGTACTGACACTCTATATCTGCAGCTCAGCCATTGCTGAGGTGATTAAAGTAGATCTGAGCCAACAGAGTGAAATGCAGTCTGCAGGAATGTTCCACTTGACCATCCAGAGCATACCAAGTGAGAACGAGAGGTAATGTTTGGGAGGGGGCTTAAGTTTCACTAGACCTTCTAATGTCATAGCAGTCAACAAAACATTTAAGCTAATAAAAAATTAGATGGGTAGTGACGTCGGCCAAGATAGCCAACTGATGTAAAAAATGTTGTTTTAATATTAATGGAACCCAACAGGCCTGAAAGCATGAACATACTTAATGTTGCTTTATTTGTTTTTATGATGTAAAGTGTCGCCCTGTGTTTGATGTCAGTGGCTTAGATTAAAATTCTTTAGTGAGAGCTGAGAGGTTAATGCAACAAATTACAACTTGCTTGCAGTTAACAGTAACTAATTTTGCAACTCTCACTTAATATGCAGTATCATTTGTTACTTTGTTGCATGAACATAAAGGCACTTTCTGTCATTGTTGTGAACAGATTTCAGCACCTGCTCTTACACACAGATGATTGACACACACACGCACACACACTCACCTTCATGTAGAGGTCACTGTTACATTCTTTAGACAAAGACAGATTGCCTGTTGCACAGGTGCTCTTCGAACTTACCCCCTCCCTGCTTTCAGCCACACACTCACACACATACGCACGCACATACACATACACATAAACGCGCTCACATGCACACACCAATCCAAGACCTTTATTCTATGAGTTTGATTCTCTATTCTCTCGTTTCCTGCTGTTAAAGGACAGTCATTTATAAACAGAATAGATACATAAATCAAAGATGGCACAGTGGGCTGGGAGCTATGAAGGGATCTGCAGACTTTTGCCCCTTGGGTCACCAGTGCTATCCAAACCCAGTAAAGCTCAACCACCAGTGGAAAGAGGAGAAGAGTATGGAATAGGAGGGGCAGCAAGGTGTCACGGCACTGTTGAATTGAATTGAATTGAAAGCCTTTATTGTCATTATACATAGTATAACGAGATTAGAAACAGCTCTATAAAAGTGCACACGTGCTTATAGCACATTATAAAAACTATACAATAATTTCACTATACACTTACTATAAATATAAATACACAGTACAGTACTGACAGAGACAGACAGGCAGAGAATTGATGATATTTCAGTGCAGATTACTTTTTATATAAGTTTGAGTTGAGTATGGTGATGGCTTTGGGGAAGAAGCTATCCCTGATGGAGCAAGACAGAGCCACCACAGTGGATAAAACAATAGCGATTGTATTACTTCATAGATGAGGTAATATTGGTTGACTCTTTGATGCTGAAATCCTACCTTATTTCCTTAGCATTCTCCTTTATTTGGAGGTAACAATATAAATATGATGTTTAATGCTGTGGCTTATCACCTGGAAAAAAATGTGGTAGTTTCTGTGTAATAACAAGGAGTCAGTGCTGCAAAACTGCTTGGTTCTTTACCACATAATGAGTGACTGTTTCTATGCAATAAACAGGTATCAGGGCTGGAAAATGGAAAACTACACCTTTTATAGTAATACTTCCTGCAACTGAAAACTTAGGACCAGAAAAACAAGTCTGTATTTGCTGAGTGGAAATGTTATAATCATGAATCAAATATATGTGTTTTGGGTATTCTATATTACATAGGAAGCAAGTCATTTATGCATATTATAGTACAGTATATGTAGCTATAAAGGCTGAATAATGGTCTAACACATCAACTCACTATTATTTGTCTTTTGGTTTCCACCAAGTAACATTTTAACAGCTTTTAATTGCTGGATTTGCTGGATTTGTCTGTGTGATGCTAGGAAAGATGTTGCATTACCAAAAAAGTATTAAAGACGCTTAAAAATAATCAATCTAGATCTAGATGCAAGTAAATACCTGCTAAGACAAATAGGCAGTTGTCGGCATCAGTGTAAAAGTTGTGTTAGTATGGTTTGAACATTAACTTTGGAAACAGGAGCAGAAAGAGAATTCACATGTAGATAAAGTTTCACATTTAACTACAGCTCTGCAGAGCTTTGTGAACACATGGATGTGGAGATTAAACTCTCCATCAGCAGTTCAGACCAAAGGAAAGAAATTCTAGCTGTGACCATGCAGAGACTGAGATTGTTTAACGCTTGATGCCCGGGCACATGGCTTGGTGGCTGAGATTTGTTTTTCCCAAAACCTCTGTGTTGCAACAAGATGCCCTGTCCTCCTCACCTTCCATCTGATCTGCTCTTCTCCCACTGATCCATCATCAGATGACAGTAGTGTCCATAGCTGAATTTCTGCTCTACAAATAGCCCAGCCAGACAAGCCTCACTTTTTTGAGCCACTGCAATCTCCTGCTATCTACAGTTAGTCATGCGTTATGTGTGTTGGTCTGTGAACACACTGAATCTGCAAGCATGACAAACCCTGTGGCTGTCCTCGCCGAACCCCCACGCCAAGATATTTTAGGCCCATAACCCCCTGCTCTCTCTTTCTGTCCTCCTCTCTCCTTCTACTATTTCTCCAGTCCTGCCTCTTTCCCTATTCTATCGTCCCATCATGCTATTAATCATTTGCCTGGTGAAAAAAAACAAGACAATATACCTTCGAGGACATAAGGGATCATTTCCACATGGTGCCAGCAACTTTGCAACTTTTAGGAAATATTCTTTCCCAGCAAGAGGTTTCATCAATGAACATCATGAATCTGCCACCTGACAAAAGTTAGCACTCTGCAGTCTGTCAGTAACTCACCCCTGTATGATGAGGAGACATCCACACCAACAATTAGAGCTTAATAAATCTGTTCCCCATTTTAACACCTTGATTCTCCTCTCCAAGGGGTCCCTCCAAAACATGATTTCTTGGTTGGGGATGTCGCTGTCTGTGAATTAACTGCTTAGTGAGATGCTGGAATGTTAAGGTGACTTATACAAAATCTATTAATATATACACAGTAATAATACAATAATATAATAATCTGAAAATGTATCTCTAGGTACAGATCTATAGATCCATAGATGTGTGTGAGGGGCAGCCGGGGGGGTTATATGTGCATTCCCTGGTCGAAGCACCTGGCGTGAATGAGAGCTTATAAATTCCAATGATAAGGAGAGGGGAAGTGTCACATAGCAGGGTGTCATTTTTTTAAGATGTGAGGAAACGCCACCCAGCTTGATTTCCTTTTGAAATACAGCAACTCTGAAAATAGTGATAGGTTTCCTATGGTCTATAATCTTGACAGTCTAGCTGAAAAGCTGAAAACAGTGAAATATTTAGCAACTATCAGTCTCATTAAGACATCTAATCGTTACATGCAGTCTTCATGACTAACGGTTCTTTTGCATTTGTCTCAAAGGTTGCTGATAGCCAGCAGACACAGTGTATTAGAAGTAGTGTTTGTGTGGACCAGATAAATATATGTTCCAAATTCACAGTAGTGTTACTCTAGCTCATCTCAACCTGCTGTGAGGTTTTAAGAAGGAAAGAAAACCCATTTAGAAAACTGTTTCTATTAAGCCCGCTAAGCAATGGGTTAAGATCATTGAATCTATATAAAAGTTTCCCACAGTCCAAGCAAGGCAAGTAATGCTTGTCCACTGAAAATACGAAACGGAGATCAATGAATCCTGTAGAGCCTGAACCATGAAATCATTTCCAGATTTTTTTGTAATCGGAGTGAATAGAAAAGAAGATAACTATTAATTTGCATGTAGGAGTTATGATTTGTATAATTTTTTCTACATTTAGCATTGTTGTGCAATTATCGGACAAAAATAGCCTGATTGTGTGATTGTACGCATCAAGATTTTCAGAAACAAAATCATACTATCACACTAATGATGCAGAGATCTCAAAAACCCATGTATCAAATATGATACAAGTTTAACCAGCTGTTTTGCTAATACACCACTCTTATTTTTCATTGATATTTTAATCCATCCATTCTTTTCCGGTTGTCTTTATCTGGGTCGTGGGGGGCTGGAGCCCATCCCAGCTACCATAGGGCGAAAGGCAGGGTGCATCCTGGCCAGGTTGCCAATCTGACGCAGGGCTAACACGGAGAGGCAGACTATTTTAATCCCATGTAGGTGTTAACCGATAAGAATATCACACAGTGCCTAAGCCACTTTATTCAATTCCATCGTCTATGTTTGCCTATTGTAAAAGTCACAGAAAAAACCCAGCACCGAGTGACAGTCACAGCTCTCCCACTTGTTGCCAGCGCTAATGTGCCTTTTTTGTATTCTATTAAATGGCCACCAGGGGTTATCAACTGACAGAAAGTCAAATTATACCATTTTGTAAATATTATTTCCCATTAGAATAAAAAACAGTAAACTCGAGCATGCAGGAGCAGGCCTACCTTATGTTTGATAACCTGCTACCATATGAGAACATACTGTCCTTCAGATTCTGAAGCTGAGCACCCCTGGCCTGTAACATGCATGTAAAATGCTTAGCTTGAGGTTTCACAACCTATTTAACAAGTAGCTACATCTATCTTTTATTTACAGTCTGTGATTCAGGTGGCAGTGGATCTGGCTTTATAAGCTTTGCTTTTACGATCCACAAAATAAAACAAATGTGAAAAGGCTGCAGTTCTCTTTTACACTAAAGTGAAACGAGTTGCTATCTGTGGGTTCAGCACGAACATACCCTTTAACAACAAACACATGAAAATATTAGAATTATATAAACTCTGGATCAGTCACAAATATTGTAATTGATCACAAAAAGTTGAACTTTCGATGCAGATGCATTGTAATAACTTGCACTGTTGAGTTAACACAATGAAAAGCATGGTAAATTGCATCGCCTCTACCAGCCTGGACTTTGTATTATTAAATTAAAACTTTCAGTTGTTTCCCAATATGTGCTTCCTAAAATAGCGCATCCCCTCAGTCCGACAGTGACCTGTCTGAAAGCCTCCTGGCACACAACCCCTGTGATGACTCTCCTATTAAAAGGGATGCTCCACACATAATCTCCTCATTAATTGGTGGTCAGACAAGCTATTATTAAATTTTATTCTATGGTCAGTTGAGATACTGCTCCATTTATATTTGTTAAATCAGGCAATTTATCAACAGAGGTTTTCATATTTTAATGTAAAATTTACATATCACTATTAATTCAACAGCTAGGGGTAGTGTGTGGATCTGAGAGATTACAAGAACTTTTTTTAATCATAGCTAGTTACAATGACAGGCTCTGATGGTAAGAAGTAATTATACCTGATCTTAGTTAACCTACTTCAAGTTTCCATCAGATGATGGGTACACTCAAAGTAAGTCAAGAAAATATCCCTCAAACCATGACACAGGACAATTCAAGACTCATTAGAGCAAGCAACAATTCTCCAAACTTCTAATAAACTATTTTACTAAGCCTGTGGGAACTGTAGCTTCAGTTTCCTGTTCTTAGATGACAGGAGTGGCAACCGGTGTGGTCTCTGTCGGTATAACTCATGTGTTTCAAAGTTGCATGACTTGTGTGTTCAGTGTTGTTACGAGTGGTCATTTGAGTTATTGTTACCTTCCTCTCAGCTCGAAGCAGTCTGACCGTTCACCTCTAACCTCTGACATCAAAAAGACATTATCGCCCAGAGGCTTGCTGCTCACAGGATACTTTCCCTCCCTGATCCCATGCCTTTTAAACCCTAGAAATAGTTGTGTGGAAAACTCCCAGTAGTACAGTGGTTTCTGAAATACTCACAGCAGACCGTCTGGCACCTACAACCATGCCACATTCAAATTTATTTAAATCACCATTCCTCCCCATTCTGATGGTCGCTGTGAACTTCAGCAGGTCATACTGACTATGTCTACAATGTAATTGGCTGATCAGACATTTGTGTTAACAGAGGCTGTGAGTGTAAATGCAGTGCATTTGCCATCTAAAGGGAGGAAAAGGGATACTGAGGTTGTCTGCTTGAGCGGATGTATAAGCCTATGCTGTTTTTGTGATGATAGTTTTAGCAATGGGAGAGTTCTAAGTGCCATAAACCTGCAACAAAAAGTGATTACTATATAGTTGTTTAATACACAGATTTCATCACATAATCAGAAGGAAGGTGCAACAGCTACTCAGGCCAGCCTATGCACAACCTCTAACTTGAGGTGTGCATCTAAAAAATAGGTGTAAGTGGAACCTTTTCACTGACTGAGCAAAAGCAGGAAACTTTACCAATCAGACAAAAGTACACACAAATATGCTTTAATTACAATGTAATAAATCAAACAGTAGTTATTATTTGTACCACACTTTCCCAGTAAAGAAATGCACAGCAGGAGGACTTGGTGTGAATGTAGTAGCTAGGTGCATGATGGTCTGGGGAAAACGATCCTTTGTGGTGAAAGTAATAGATAAACAAACAATTTTGCCGAATGTCATCATCTCCCCGCTGGGTGTTTGTCGGCGGGGGTCAAGAGGGTAGAGGAGAAAACAGGAGTGGAAACATCATAAATCAGAAGGATTTTAGAATCTGATGACAAACCTAATTCCTGTCTGAAAAGGGCCAAGCTGCTCCCCCCTTCGACTGTCATCGAAGCTGGCCTATAAACATCGCAGCTGTCACCCAAACGCGCCTGGACTGCGAAGGACATGCCATCGTTCCTCTCACATGCTCTTTCCGTGGGCCAATTCTGGACTGGAGGGGCCGTCGAATTCCACTTTGCATTTTGTCACATTCGGCCACAGTGGGGGCTAGACCAGAACTTCAGCTGGAAACCCCACCAATGTTGCCACCACCACCCACTATTCCCCGTCTGACCATCTGTTGAAGGGCATTGGCTCCCCCAAAATCAATTTGTCTATCTATCACTCCGAAAACAGAAACCTTAAAAACCATAATAGCGTATGGGTGAGGGCTAAAGGCGGGCAGAGGAGAGAGAGAGGGTGGTGAGTGGGTGAGAAAGGGGAACGGGGTGGGCACGCGGTGCTAAATGTTGTCACTGCGAAAGGTGAGTAGGCGAGCTTTAGAGGCCAGTTTCCACTCAACAGACGCTCTGCCTGCCTCCCGTTGCCCTCCTTTCTCCCCACCACGTACACGCCACAGGCAGCGGTAACTAGATAGCTCCCAGTGAGCCCGCTCTGTAACCTATACAACCAAAGCTGGTAACTCACTCACTAAAGACTAAAAAAAAGACATATAAAATTGCACTCAGACATCCAGGAATCTGGGGAGCACATCTCACTGTTCCAAAACAGCTTCATTACCTTTAACCTAAAGCAAGACAAAACCAATGTGTACAGGCAATGGTTTGACTGGCAAACAATTCTATTCGTTCTGGACACAAACAGAAAGGCATGTAATTCATTTTTCATTGTTCAAGTAACACTCCATTTCCATACTGTGGCTAATATTTTGTTGCTTCACAGTCATTTCACATAAAGCAGATTAGAGAACAAATTCTCATTTTTGTCCTCAAGCATGACGGATCTGATGTCCCAGTGATGGTGTCATTTGTCTGTGACTTTTAAAACTGTAACATCTCATTAATTAAAAATTACTTTTAGGTCATGAACAATGTTCCCTCTAATTTTTCATGTGTCTGAGCGAACACACAAACTCCCTGAGCGATCCCTTGGACCACTGTGAGCAACATTGGACGTGTGCACTGTGGTCACGCCAGCGTCGAATCCATCCAAGTTACATGGTTTATTAAAATAATCAAATTACAGCATTTACATTTATGTTAGACTACTTTTAATTAACTGCTTTAGCCCACTTACAATGAAAATTTAAAAAAATCCTGTTCATGACCTGTGTCGTATGTTAACTATTGGAAGTAAAAATAACTTGAACTCGAATTTTGAAAACACAACTTTCTTTTCTTTTCTTTTTTTTTTTCATAAAGCTCTGACTTGTATTATGAGTCTGTGGTCTGCGAGAGAGTCCTGTAACTCTCTGTCTGCAAAATACAGTATATAATGACCAATGTTGGGCAATTAATTATATAGTTACTTCTTCAAAAAAGTAACTCAGTTTGGCAAACAACAAAGTTTTTTGCAGCTATTTATTTTTTTTAATGCAGCCAAGGCGTTTTTTAAATAAACATTTCAAACTATTTACAGAACAATCAGCTGTTCTGCATCAAATCTGATGCCACACAAATTATTTGTGCCACTCCAAAAAATAATTTGTCCACTATGAGATAAAGGAGAACAACAGCCTGATACCTGCAGGCGTGACAACAGGAGATGTATCACTCCTGTAACACCTGTAACATTCAGCAGCCGCCTCATTGTTCTGACACATCAACAAAACTATTGACTACACTACACACTAACTACACAAGATTTGCGCTAAACGTCTCAAATCTCTCACATCTCAAAGCGCCGCCGTCACTCCTAAAACTTCCCCCCGTTTCTTAACAACTAGATGCCACGTTGCCATATCATTTTTTTGATTGGTCGACACGGTACTTTTTTCGACCAATAGGAAAGGGTGGGGGGGTTTTGGTTTTGTTTTTGCTCACAGGCGGAGAGTGCTTTCGAGCGTTTTCCTTACAAAACGTCGTTTTTACCGTTTCTTCCCGCAGTAAATATAAACAACGACAGTATTCAGGAAGAAAACCAAACATTGCATATATTTTCATCATAACTCTGGTTTTACGTGGCCTATCAACACAATTTAAACACTGGTATAAAGTCCACACGTTTTCCGTCAATTGTTCCGTCTGTCCTGCTCACATCTCCAATGGTTGTACACGTTGTCATTAACGTGGCTTCACTCCACATCAGCCACGCCGCTTTGCTAGCTAAAACACCGGTGTCGGCACATAAGGACGCTGTCACAGGCTGTCAACGACGTTGATTAGCTCCGTATATACGAATGTGAATCGCTTTATTGGCTGGACTATAGGATAAGGTGGCATCGTTCTAATCCCATACAGGAGCAGCCAGTCACTTACTGACTAACACTGCAAAACAGAATTGTTAAAGTTTTAATTTTAATTTCAATTCAGGTTAGATTTTTTTTGTGCGCAACGCAGATTTTCTGTGCGCAGAGACCGTGCCAGCAGTGCGCAATTGCGCACGTGCGCAGCTTAGAGGGAACATTGGTCATGAACCAATTCTGATGTGCTACAGAGCAGGAAAATTGCATCACTGATCCTTAGATAAAAACAAATAATCCATTCGCAGTGTGTCAAAAACCCAAAATGTGCTGATTTTCAAAGCATGTTTTATGATAGCCATTGCTCTAACAGCGTGTTTTCCCGACACAAGTGGTCGAAATTCCTGACTAACTGCTGTCCTGGATTTTTCCCTCTCACATGGCTTAGATGTAAATGGCCACAACACATCATAAATAAGAAGACTGTCGCAGGCCCTACTTCCTGTGTAATTAAATCAACGTGTTGTACTATATGTGATGCTAGAGAATGCCTTCATGTGTGTTCACCATATGTGAGATGATACCCACACATTCTGTCTTTATCTGTCTACTTGCTTTCTCACACACACTCACGCACACACGTGAATGTGTTGTATGACTGCACATTGAACTTTTTCTGTATCTCTTAATGAAGACCTCTGAAGGTTTGCATCCAGCTGCTGGGTTTATTGAACCCCCAGGAGCAATTTTGGGAAGACCCTCTGTGGCTGTTTGTTTTTGGTTTTAGTTTTAAAAGAGGCTAAGGCATTCGTCAAGACTGACAAAGCTGAACACCAGCTGACCAGGCATTTATTGCGTCTTACAAGAAGTGCTGTTTTTTTGTTGTTTTTTTTTTTTTTTCCACATGTATTAAGTATTTCTGGAAATTACAGCTAGTGGTTTAAATCATGGTCAGAGATTCCAGCTCACTATGTATCATCCCTTTTCTTGTCATTGATTCACTGATGTGATACTCTGCACTGTTGTAAATTCTAAAGGTTTGGTGCTACAATGGGTTTAGTACTATTCACTATTGACCTATATACTATAAACCTTTTACAATGTTTTTGCATCCCATATAACTTTTGACTTGACAATGCACTTTTCTCTAAACAGTGAGCTTCAGGTCTAAAATTGATGTTAACTTTAAGGAAATTAAAGCTGTGCTACCTTTGAATACTAGATTTTTTTAAACTGCACTTGTACATGTCATTGTACATACTACAATATTGTTTAACCTTGGAAAACTGATATACTTAATTCCATTTTTAGAAGTGCTTTTAAAAAAATCTGGGTGATTGAGGTTGCCTTGATATGTATCAGTCCATTTATGTTGGGTGCATGTTATTGACATCAACAACATGCACCCAACAAAAATGCACAGATACAAGTCAAGGGTGACTTGTAGCAGCCAGCAAAAATGCATTAACATGCACTGACAAGCTAGAAAAAAGTGATTTTGTAGGCTGGACCAATTCACATTATTTCAAATCTCATTACTTTATGTACATACTACACTGTTAGTTGATTTCAGAAGTTAATGATGAAATGTAATATTTATACGATAAACAGCACAACTGGAGATATAAAACTGAATACATATTAATTTTTGCTAAATTAGGTATTGCTGTCATGAATTTGAAATGATACAATGCTAGGCAACATGATAACATTGTGTTATCTGATATGGAAAAGAACCTTCAGTGGCCTAAGATGAAACTGTGTGACAATTTTGGTTGGAAAAAAGTTACAACTTAATTGTACAGTGGCCTAGATTAGGTCCTAGGTGGTTTAAGGTGTCATTTTGTTTGGAAAACAAAAGGGATTTTGTAGCCTAAACCAATGTCAGAGCTAAATTGCATTGTGTGCAGTGATTTATCCAATACTAAACTTTTAGTATAGTCCCTTTCTGAGTTAATTTCAATAATTTCTTCCTCCAAACCATCAACGTGTCTTTTAGACCCATTCCTACAAGACTCCTCAAAGAAGTCCTGCCATTAATTAATTCTTCGATCTTAAATATGATCAACCTATCTCTAATAATCGGCTATGTACCACAGGCCTTCAAGGTGGCTGTAGTTAAACCTTTACTCAAAAAGCCATCTCTAGACCCAGCTGTCTTAGCTAATTATAGGCCAATCTCCAACCTTCCTTTCATATCAAACATCCTTGAAAGAGTAGTTGTCAAACAGCTAACTGATCATCTGCAGAGGAATGGCTTATTTGAAGAGTTTCAGTCAGGTTTCAGAGCTCATCACAGCACAGAAACAGTTTTAGTGAAGGTTACAAATGATCTTCTTATGGCCTCTGACAGTGGACTCATCTCTGTGCTTGTCCTGCTAGACCTCAGTGCTGCGTTCGATACTGTTGATCATAATATCCTATTAGAGCGATTAGAACATGCTGTAGGTATTACAGGTACTGCACTGCAGTGGTTTGTATCATATCTATCTAATAGACTCCAATTTGTTCATCCAAATGGAGAGTCCTCTTCACACACTAAGGTCAACTATGGAGTTCCACAGGGTTCAGTGCTAGGGCCTATTCTGTTTACATTATACATGCTTCCCTTAGCCAGCATCATTAGAAGACATAGTATACATTTTCACTGCTATGCAGATGACACGCAGCTCTATCTATCCATGAAGCCAGGTAACACACACCAATTAGTTAAACTGCAGGAATGTCTTAAAGACATAAAGACCTGGATGGCCGCTAACTTTCTGCTTCTTAATTCAGATAAAACTGAGGTTATTGTACTCGGCCCTGAAAATCTTAGAAATATGGTATCTAACCAGATTCTTACTCTGGATGGCATTACCTTGGCCTCCAGTAACACTGTGAGGAACCTTGGAGTCATTTTTGGAGTCATATTAAACAAATATGTAGGACTGCTTTCTTCCATTTGTGCAACATCTCTAAAATTAGAAATATCCTGTCTCTTAGTGACGCTGAAAAACTAGTTCATGCATTTATTACTTCCAGGCTGGACTACTGTAATTCATTATTATCAGGATGTCCTAAAAACTCGCTGCAAAGCCTTCAGTTAATCCAAAATGCTGCCGCAAGAGTCCTGACAGGGACTAGAAAGAGAGAGCATATTTCTCCTGTTTTGGCTTCCCTTCATTGGCTTCCTGTTAAATCCAGAATTGAATTCAAAATCCTGCTCCTCACATACAAGGTCTTAAATAATCAGGCCCCATCTTATCTTAATGATCTTGTAGTACCATATCACCCTATTAGAGCACTTCGCTCTCGCTCTGCAGGCTTACTTGTTGTTCCTAGAGTATTTAAAAGTAGAATGGGAGGGAGAGCCTTCAGTTTTCAGGCCCCTCTTCTGTGGAACCAGCTTCCAGTTTGGATTCAGGAGACAGACACTATCTCTACTTTCAAGATTAGGCTTAAAACTTTCCTTTTTGCTAAAGCATATAGTTAGGGCTGGACCAGGTGACCCTGAATCCTCCCTTAGTTATGCTGCAATAGACGTAGGCTGCCGGGGATTCCCATGATGCATTGAGTTTTTCCTTTCCAGTCACATTTCTCACTCACTATGTGTTAAGAGACCTCTCTGCATTGACTCGTACCTGCTATTAATCTCTGTCTCTCTTCCACAGCATGTCTTATCCTGTCTTCATTATCAAACCCCAACCAGTCGCAGCAGATGGCCCCGCCCCTCCCTGAGCCTGGTTCTGCCGGAGGTTTCTTCCTGTTAAAAGGGAGTTTTTCCTTCCCACTGTCGCCAAAGTGCTTGCTCATAGGGGGTCATATGATTGTTGGGTTTTTCTCTTTATCTATTATTGTACGATCTACTGTACAATATAAAGCGCCTTGAGGCGACTGCTGTTGTGAATTGGCGCTATATAAATAAAATTGAATTGAATTGAATTGAACTGAATTGAATATCGTAAATTTGAATTCAGTAGTTAATGATAAAATGTAACACTGATGATATAAATAATATAATTGGAGATATGAAACTATATTTAATATTTGCTAAATTAGATGTTACGGTCATGAAATTAAACTGGTGCAATGGCAACATGATGACATCATATTATGTGATATGGATAAGAACCTTAAGTGGCCTAAGATGTATCTGTGTAGCAATTTTGGTTGCTCAACTTCTGATCATATAGAAGGAATTTGTGGACACACAAACAAGCAGACAGACAGTTTTTGTATTTTAATAAAATACAATCGATTAAAGGCAACATGAAATGCTTCACGTATAAAGGCTAATTTACACCACTGAGCCCTGCTCTCACAAACTGACACAGATGTAACACTATCTGTGAAGCTGGATTTAAGAAATAAGTGTTCAAAGTTAAAGTTTTAAAAACAGGTTTAGCACCATCTTCTGTCAGTAGGGAACGTGACGTTCTGTGATTGATTGTTGTGGCTAATAGCTGTTTATGTTAGCTAACTAGTGACAGAATCTATAATTCAGAGGAAAATAACAACACTAAAGATTTAAGTGGATCACATTTGTGTTTCCCTGCCTGCAACGATGAGTTTATATTAAGAAACTGATGATATACTCTCCATTTTCACTGTCTGTGTCTTTAGCAGTAAGTGGCTGTTCGTTGTTTGGCTAGCTGCACCCAAATGGCAAAACACATCTGTTAGCCATAATGTTATAAAGCACTTCATAATCAAGAAAAGTGTGAAGTCCACGCTGCAGTTTTTCCTCATCAGGCCGGGAGTACCTAGCCATGCAATCAGCTGGCAAAGCTAAGCAGATGTGATGATGCAATCAGCGCTATTTTATAGAATAAAATAATCCCTCTTTTCCCAACACAACCAAAAAGTTAACTACATAACTGTTTGCTACATGCCTATCACACCAAAAACATAACTGTTTCTCACTAAAAACAATCAGAAATCCTTACATCCATCAGCTTGTCCGCGGGGGGGGATCTCCAGTTTCCAATATTACAGTCTCCTTCACTTAGATTTGGGCTTCACTTTTCCTCACTTTTAATATGAAGTAATCCAGTCAGTGAGATGATGAGAGGAAAAAACAAAAGGTCTCCAAATATTGTGGCATCTCTTCCTCAGGGCCAGGGACCTACTTTCCCTGCAGATCTCCTTATGGGATTCCCGATCGTGCTTCAGTAAAAAACTTAGTTATATTTGTGGTGTGATTTGCATGTAATGGGCCGTTATGTTGTAAACTGTCTGGATTTGCTTGGGAAAAGAAAGATTATTTTATTGCATGAAGCTGACAGAGAGTGGAAGTGGACAGTATGTCCTCAGTTTCTTAACATAAAACTCATTGTTACAGCCACGAGAAGCACAAATGTGATTCCCTTAAGTTGATTTTTAGCTTTAGTGTTGTTATTTTCCTCTGAGTTATCGATTTTGTCCTGAGTTAGCTAACACAAGCTAATGTAAGTCTATTAGCTGCAACCAACCACATGATGTCAACTTCTGTACTGACAGAATGTCCTGTTTTTAAAACTTACAGTGTTACATCTGTGTCAGTTTTTGAGAGCAGGGCTCAGTTATGTAAATTAGCCTTTATATGTGTAGCGTTTCATCTCCCCTTATAAAAATATATATTTTAATGGGATATAAATTAAAGACTCCCACAGGTGTTAAATGAACTGGATTCAGTATTGTGTTACACATTCTTGTGCCCCTGACATGCTCATACTGTTGAATGACAGTCTCATTTGTATACATGTCTGTTAATGTACTGTCATGTTGAAAGTTTATTTTTTTGATGCTGTATTTGTAGCTTTGCTGTGTTTTTGTTAAATGTTAAAATATTAAATATATATTAAATATGATCAAACTAAGTTCTTTATGTGCTTATATTGTAGCTCATGAAAGCCATAAGTTTTCATGTTTCACTGCTTCTGAGATATGTTTTGACAGATGTTAAGCTTTACTAAGCTGTGCTATAGACTGAACAGCAAGGAAAACATGTATCGTTTTATTTAGTAAACTGCTCCTTTCACCTGAAAAAAAAAGTAAAACTGTCTTTGCTAAAGTAGGAACTTATCCTTCAGCACCTTCTGCCCCTTTGTAGCCAAAACAGTCATTATATCAATCACTGCTGCTCCAACTAATGGTGATAACACTCACATGGGCGGAAAGAATTAACTCCAGAGCTGCTAGAAACAAACAGAGAGAGGACCAGATCTGCCTCCTCTCTGGTTCCCTCCACCACATGCTGCATTGTCATTTTCAGGAAGGCGATCACAGTAATAGACTTGTAATTGGCTTTAAGTGGATTAAGTGCCAGGCAGCGCAAAGCAGTTCTGGCTAGTAGTGCGCAGTCCAAAGACAACCTGTTGCCCAGGCCATGACTGAGCATGAGGTCTCAATCTGAACAACAACTGCTTGCTCTGCGTGTCCCCAATACTGCTCATTATAAAACACATTGCTCCAATCTATCCTTCTGAAAGAACAGGACACATCCGACTTTGCTGAATAATGTTAACAAGAAACCTGACCACAAAACTCACTTAACCCAACCCACCGCTTAGACCTCACTTAAAAAACACTGTTTACCTACTAAGAACTACACAAAGAAGATGCAGCAAAGAAATACATACATAAGGACCTAAATGACTTTGACAAGAGACAAGTTTTAGATGAGATATTTGCAGTTGTTCAAATTTGTTTGAGGAAGCCCAGGCAGTGGCCCCTGCTCCACCCTCTCCATCAGAGGAGAACTACGGAAGAACATGGCCTGATAAACAACAATTTCTTTTTGATGTAGGTGGCTGGATGAATGTGTGCTGGGAAGGAAAGCCTGTGAAGACAGCATGATGCTCTAAGAAATGTTTTCCTAGAAAACACTGGGAGTCACAGTGCCTTTACTTGAGACTTCACAATCATTTTGAAACCAGTTTGATCACACTATTGTGAAAGAAATTAATGAACTAAATAAAGTAACAAACTTGCATAACTTCTTCATACAGTCCATGCAGCATATTTGCAATAAAGATCTTGGGTTGTTACTTGCAATTATGACTTCTACTTGCTGTCGGTTTATGTAGCAGGTGTGAGAGATTCGGCTGACAGAGGTATTCACAAACTACACTTGCTGTAAGACAGGGGTGTCCAACTCTAGTCCTGCAGGTTTTAGATGCATCCCTATTCCAACACAGCTGAATCAAATGGTTTGATTACCTCTTCAGCATGCCATCAAGTTTGGCAAAGGCCTGATAACGAGCCATTCATTTGATTCAGGCGTGTCAGAACAAAGATGCGTCTAAAAGCTACAGGACAGGAGCTCCTGAGGACTGGAGTTGGACACCCCTGCTGTAAGATATCTAAACTGTTTCACACATGAATTGACTGCATGGAGACCAGAGGCTATAAATTACATTCACAGAGAAACAGATCATCTTGTCTGCTGAAACCTTTGCAGTTGAACTGTGAAGTAAAGCTGCAGATATGTGCCACGTATCCACCTGTCTGAGCTTCCATGAGAAGTTAATTAACATCAACCAATAACCATCCAAAGGAGGAACGGATGCACTTGCATGCTGAGGTGGTATTTAGATAAGTTAAATAATTAGTGGGTGCAGTACTCAGTAATGGTTCGAACTTCCAAGCATTTCCTAGATCAAGCTTCGCATCACAATATAAAAAACGGTGAAAAGGAATGGAGAGAAACCTCTGCCCATACCCCACTGGGTCAGGCACAGGTCGCTCTACACATTATTATATAGTTCAAAGCGTGATTCTTTGATGCATTGCATTTCAAAGTGTAGAATATCAAATTATCTTATGTTAAGAATCTATTTTGTTATTTTACAAACAAATCTGTCTCAGATAGATATAGAAGTTATGTCCTAAAATTCATATGTCAAATATCATTGGTTAGTGACTAATATAAGCTGGTTCGCTGATTCAGAGCTGGAGGTTCCTGGCTGTTGGCTGTGTAAAGAGAGCTCTACAACAAAAATCCTCTTGTGATTGCCATAAAAGATGATGTACTCTGAGGTTTAGTAAAACTTAAAAATGTGCAACATAACCCAGAAAGGTAAATTGTTCACCTTTAAAGTAAAAGTATGCCTAACCACTGCAGCCAACACATTACAAAAAGGACAACTTTTACTTTGACAGGAAATGTTCTTCTTTGATGTTTTCCATTGCACTTTTCACAGTTTTACTAATGCTCGGTGAGTAGTTAGCAAGTGTGTGGAGACCAGTCTGCCTTTTCCATGCAAACTACTGGTGACCATGGCAATCTCAAAGGTTTTTGCTGCAGCATCGTACAACTGTTTGTGACCAGTTTCACTGTAGCAGCTGCCGGCCACCTTCAGAAACCCATTACAGTCTCTTGGGGAATACAAATTTTTTTCCTCATGACTAGTGGTCGGTAGATGGTCGTTTCTAGGCCTGTGTTACTTAGGAAACACATTGACCTTGTTAGTCAGTTTAACCTTTGTTTGACAACACTGAGACAGTAAATTCTAATAGATTTTTAAGATTTGTTGTTTAATTCAAATCACACAAAAAGAGTGGATAAAAAGTAAAATAATCACCTTTAATGCAACAAAAACTTTTACAGTGTCAAGACTGCAAAAATAAAGATGCTGGTCAGTGTAGTAGTATTGGTTATGTGTCTGCTGTGCTTTATTTCTCTGTAAGCTCTTTCAGAAACAACAACTACAATAATGTGATTCAGCAGATACTTAAAACCAAAAGAAGTAGCTCATAAAGGAGGTTGAAGACATCAGCAGTGGTTTTGAGACAAATGTCCATGAATATCTAGAGTCCAGAGCACACACATGTGAACATCATCATTATGGAGGAACCAAAGAGGCCCACCTGTATACACTCACTAATGTTTTTGCTTCTGTGTGTCCATGGGCACATGCATGTTTGACTAGTGTAACCAAATTGTGAAGCCACCCACACAAAACCCACAGCTTGCCTTTGTCGTCAAGTTGTGCAGGAACTTAAAAGAAAGTCTGGCACGGTCCAAACAGTTGTTCAGTGTCTTTGACGCAGGTTTAGAGAAAACATGTGCAGCCACTCCAAATTCCACCAAAGAAAATACAGAGCGCTCTGGCTTCATGTTTTGCTCGCTCAGCGCACGTCGCAATGCGACCCCAGCCAAGTTGCTCAGCAGCACAATGAGCGCGGGTGTGATTCAGCTTTCAACAGGCCTGTTACCAGGGATTACCCCAGCGTTGTTTAACAGTGTTATCCAGACCACAACAGAATGTTGTTTCATCAGAGTACTAAGTCAGACACTTTGCTCACTGACGGCTTCAGAAATGTCACCGTGAAATTTCTGAGAATCTGTCCCTGGCCTCTGCCCAGACAGTGCAGGTGAGATCCATGAGAGAGCACAGCTGCCATTCTCAAACTTGCATTCAGACACGCACAGGCGGGCATGTATGGCCCCCATAGATAGATTGATGGTGGCGAGGGGAACCAAGGGCTGCTTGGCAGTCCTGAAATCAGGCCAGCTTTAACGCAGCGGACACGCTCTCGAGCCCACAGTCATAGTAACATTTTATGTGACAAGCATTATAAAGGTGATTTATAGAACACATATGTGTTGGGTTTAATATTTTCCAGAATATTTAGCTGCGTGTATTAGGTCTGCATTTTCAAATCTGTCTGCTTGTTCACATCATCCCTACACTGACCATTAAACAAACGTCCTGTGAAAGTAACGAGCATAGCAAATGGGAAACTCTGAATAACCTCTCAAAGGGAAGCATGCTGTTTCAAGCAAACACTTATTAGGACTCTTTTATGAGACGGCCTTTTTTGTATGGCACCGACCTCTGGCTTCTTCTCTTTTGTACGCTTTCGTTTATAGCATAACTGGGCCAATAGTGCACTCAAGTCCATTGCTTTTCTTTAAAAAGTCCACAGATCTCGGTGAGTGCGGTTGGTGGTGGGGTCAGTTTAAGTTAACAATCAAACTGTGGTTTGCTTCATTAACTATTAAGTGCTGTGTCATCCTGTGAATACAGTGCAACTTTTGTGCCTTTTGTAAAGTGTGAACCTGTTTTAACTAATAGATAAGCGTATGTAGCTTTAATACATGTGATTGCATCTGGTGCCAAACATACTGCTCCGCCTGAAATTTAGGTATAGACTGTATATGCAGTAAAACAATAGATGTTCCCACTCCACTCATTAAATGAGATTCTGTTCATGCTCTCTAATTTCCTGAAGATTCAGTCTCCAGACTCTAAAATAAAATTCAGAGAAGAGAAAATTCATCTCATTCATTACTTGAATAAGTTTTGATATCCCTGTTTTCACTGGCTGTGATTGCTTCTGCTGTTTTGGGGGATATTAAAGACAAAATAAAGGATTAAATCCATTATTGAAGAATGTAAGACTAACTACAACTTACATGGAGACAATAAAACAGAAATTTTCAAGATAATCTCAATGCATTCACATTCTGATGCTGAAATGGACATCCTTCACTTCCTTCATTATACACACACCTTTTCTTTGTCAGGTTCTGTCCCTGAGCACTGTGACTGTGTGCACACTTGTCACAAACATATTTTGAACCACTTTAAGGCAATATTCTTTTTATTCTAAATTTCATTCATTTATTTATTTATTTCATTTATTAAAAATGTTTTATCCATACATCCATCTTAGTGCATTACTTTAAATGAGCATTTCTTTAAAGTTGTACTTTAAAATAAATCAAGCCAGTGCTGTTTTTTATTTATGAATGAAAAAATCTTCTCATAGTTCGAGCTGTAGTATTTAAAAGGTCAATGTTTTTAAAAATGCAGCTTCAGGTATAACCACGAGAAAGACTAGATTTTTAATGTATTACCAGCATTCTTAACAACTTTTCCTTTTCGTCTTCTTTTTTTTTGCCTTTCAGCTGTTACGTCTTCACACTCATCTCACACCAACTCTCCGGTTCTCACAGTCTAAAAATCAACCCTCCACGGGGTTTCAATATCCGGGTCACCTGCCCGGTCAGTCACCTGATCCTCTGAATCTTTGAGGACCTGACTGCAAGCCACCGCAAAGCACCGGACCTCTCTCATTAAGACACGGGGGCTTTCCACTGGGGCGTCTTTGTTCTCAGCAGGCATGGCACCATGGGACTGCCTAGGACGGGTCTGTCTCCATCTGGGCCTGGGGTCTTTATCAGAACCACCTGCCCGAGAGGGTCAACCATATCTCAAACATCTTTTTTTTCTCTCCAGAGGAAGAAGGAAAATCATTTCAACTGTTTTCCTGTTGACCCACATGCCATGGCTGAGGCTCTTTTCTGAGTGTGTGTGAATATTTACTTGTGTTTTAGTTACTCTCTGTGTATAAAACTGAGCATAAGAACATTGAACATGAACTCAAAGGCTTGAAAAATCTCCATTTATTGTCTACCAAATATCTGCAGCTGTGTTACAAACATGTTCTGCTAGGCATGTTTAAACTTCCTCTGCCCAGGAAATAATGCATATTTATGACAGTAACAAAATGTTGCAGCTATAAAGAACATTACACAAACTTTGACTGTTGTTGACTGAATATTTTACTTAATATCATCAAAGTTTCTAACTGTGCGAAATTATTTTAATCATAATTTGTGGTAAATTGTCTCAATCAGTATAACATCTGATGTGATAGCCACCGTCTGTTATGCAGTTTTGAGACTGAGGGATACTTAAAGTTTCCAACTCAGTGGCTCATTACTCTGATATTCTGCTGATCTATCCATTTTACATTTACTTTTTTTTTTTATCCCACTTTCTTTCATCCAGAAAAGAAAAGTACTGTTAGAGTTGGCAGTCATTTGACTTGCATTCTTGGTTTCCACTGTATTTCCTGCAATGAGAATATCAGACTTTTTCTTATTCTCTCTTGTGAATTCATGCCATGTTAGAGAATTTTGTGGTCATATTTATTTGACAGCATTAACAGCGTAACAGCAGTTGAAGGATTTGGCCCAAGAGAAATTTGATTCTGCTTGGGATTTAATTCTAAACGCCAAATCTCACTTAGCAACTTTAGAACTATAGTTTAGTATAGTACTGTAGTATAGTGCTGCTAAAGAATATTACTTCTGCTTATTTGCAGGGTTATTACATTTTACCCTGCTGCCAGTTATCAGGTTATCCTCTTTTCATTACCTGTGTAGATAAATTCCTATTTTAAATCATCAGTTCTGTGAGACACAAACAAAAGATCACTGAAACAGCTCAAGGATCGCCATTATTAACATTAGAAAATTACATATAAAAACAAAGACAAAGTAAGAAATTGTGAAAAAACATAGTAGACATTGATTTTAAGTTGTTGTTTGTTTGTCTTTTACTTTTAAATTTGTATTTATTCATTTATTTTTGCAGTGTTGGCTTTGGACATTTATCTGACATGTATAAGGTCCTATGACAAAACTAAGTACGCCCTTACTACTTACATAGGAATCATGAAGATAAGTCCCAGCCAGGTGCTGATAATCAAATGCACTTGATAAAGTGATCATCGGCAATTGTAAAGACTCTTAGTAAAAGCAGAGTTTTTGGCAGTTTCCTGATCTGAAACATTCAGGTGTTTCTTAACACGATGCCAACGAGGAAAGACAGCAGCAAGGTTCTTAAAGAACATTTTCTGGGAAGGGTTATAAGACATCAATCAAGACAATTTTCAACTTCCCAGAAGTGGACATCCCAGAAAACTCAACCCAAGGTCAGACAGACCAATGCTCAGAGATACTGCAACAAACCCAAGAGCTACATCTCAGTGTAAATGTGTTAAAATCATGACAGTACAACAAGAAAAAGACTCAACACATACGGCTTGTTTTAAAGGACAAATCCTTTTCTCTTTAAAAAGAAAATAACAACACGGCTTAACAAAGTTGCATTAGGACAAACAAGACTTCAGGAACAATGTCCTTCAGATAGCTGCAACCAGAAACCATAAGTGTGACATTTGGCAAAATCCAAACACATCACAAACACCTCATCCAAGCTGTCAAGCATGGTGGTGGTGGGTGATCATTTGAGCTTGTTTTGCAACCTCTTCACAACAATGTGACAGACTGATAAAGATTACTTCAAGTTACTCAAGTTACTCTATTACATTGATATGTTTAATTTTCAAAGAACTACAAAGAGTTCTCTGAAAAGTCTTTTCGCCATCACTGTAGGTTTGAGGAGGACACGGGGGAGTTACCGTATCTCCTCTGGTGCCAGGCCATATAGAAGGTAGACTGATAATCAGTTTATTCTTTTTTTGTCACCTCCTTCCTAAATTTTGTGGGGTTTTAGGCCTAAATAAAAGCAAATCTACTATAAACTGATTCATAAAGAAGGACCAGTGGACTCTTAAAACTCACCAGAATACAGGAAATGAAGTATCGTGTTTCTGGACTGTCAGACCTTTAATTATTTCACGTCTTTCAAAACAAAAGAAAAAAAACTATGTCACTGATCTCAACACAGACTTACTTTATCAGCTCTTAATAAAAACATGATTCTGCTATTGTCAGCAGAAATCATTGCCACAGATTCCTGCTCCAAACTGCTCACAACATGAAAACACGAGATCTGAAGAAATACATTACAAGGATAGCTTTCACTATGAAAAACCTCTCTTTTCCTAATTTGTAAGTAAGTAAAATTTATTTTTATAGCAGTTTTCACAGATGGAAAGTGCACTTAGCTGTTATTTAATCTTTGTAACCTACAGAGACATCCAGCAGTGCTGAAATGAATGTGAAGACTTTATATCTACTTGCTCCTCTACATGTTCCCTTTTTGTATTCTATAGACAGACAGACAAACCAGCACAGGGTTGCTTCAGAGATCTGTACTCCTGTGGCTGTACAGACTTTAGCCGCATTGCCAGAACCTGTTATGTTTCTTTTTTTAACGCTTGACATCTGCATCATGACTTTATCAATCCTAAAATAGCTTCAAGATGTTCCTTGAAGGAGAAAAGAATGCTGGTGTAAGACGGCCCAAGGTATGTGAGAGCCCTTTGCAGAAGAACAATGATTTAGTGTTCCAATACACATGTCAGGCCCACTGTAACACCTCAGAAAAGTGGGTCTGCGTCTCCTGTCAGCAATAATTTACTGTGAAGATGAGTCAGGCCAAGGAATCTCAAGCATAAGAGAGGAATAAACACAAGAGGGCAATAGTTTACCAGGATTTACTGATTGAAGTGTCCGATATAAAATCACACTCTGTCATATCAAAACCAGGCTCACGGTTCTCAGAAATTAAAGCAATGTTTTTCCTCACTTTGGCACATGGTCACAGCTCCCCCCTCAACTGGACTTGCGTCCAGTAGAAATCCCCAGAGAGCGATTTCTGAGTCTTTTAAAATGTCTGAAATGTGTCGGGAGGGAAAGATCAATGGCTGAGATGTGGGGATTATGGAATATCTTTCAGTCAGCGTGCTGTCAGTCAAAGCAGGCTCAAAGCAGCATCCCTGTCAGAGGACCTCGTTAAAAAAGCTCCAGTTCCGTATCTCCAAGTCTTACAGTTTCATGTTTTACGGCGAGTCGGCCACGCTCCGCCATTAATCAATCAGTGGGTTCCTTTTGCATATTTTGTTTCTAATGAAAGACGCCACGATGAAAGGCAGCGAGTGGCTGTTACTCAAGCCTCTTGCCATTCTTTTCCACTTAAGGACCTGATGGATAGTTTACGGTATAAAAACAGACCTGCTGTGCATTATGTCATGCCGCCTCTCTGTAGACCCATGTGCACTGCTCCTCTTTACCAATACATCTCCCATTTAACAGGCCCTGAGGTAGATTTGCGGTGAAGACGGGTGGGGGGTGGGCAACAGGGTGATTTTGAATGTTGCTGGAACAGGAGATGGGGCGCATATCAGACAAATAATGTGAATAATTATTGGAAATAATGTCCAGATAGATGGAGCGATGCCAAATTATGAAATCATACGCTTCTCTCCGGTACATCACCCTGCTCATTATTTGAAGTCATGCTTGGAAAAACAGGTGTTTCCAATAGTGGGTCGCCGTCTCCACGGTCCTTTACCCCCTTCATTTTCCGATGATGGTTCAGATATGATATTTCATGGCTGGAGCTGTACTCGTGATAGGAAGTGATTGGGGAGAGCCGTTCAGAAGACATCCGTGTAATAGATGCTGATTGGCCCCGGCTAAATCGCTGGAATCTGCGTCTGTATAACAAGAGGGGAACCACAAAGCTGGAGTAGGAATGATCCTAAAAGCTGAATATTTTCCTTCGCTTGGAGGTTCAAATGATTACAAGGGGATTTTTCTGTCTCTTTAAACAGGTGCCATATTTTTGTGCATCAAGCACAACAGGAGTAGTGCAGCTGAGTGCAGTTGGCACAAGAGCTTTATTCTTCATTCTCATAATAAACAGAACCAGCAGGGAGAAAAATCGTCTTTTTCTTGGGGTCTTTTTCTTCCAGTTTTGGTTTATGATCGATGCATTGCGTCAGCGTTTGAAGCCCATGCCTGTGATGTGGAGCGGAGCAGATGTGTGTGTTTTATAAGCAGAGAACACTCTCTTGTGTGATTAATAATCACGCCATTTGTTGCTATCGTGGCCAAGAGGCTGCGACTGGCAAATCAGCTCTCGTAGATAGAATGTCCAGCTCCATTCAAAATGGCATGCTTCTTAGATGATATTTATCAGTCATTTCCAAAAGTTAATCAGAATATAGCTGTGAAATACAGAACATGTGGTGAGTAAAAGCATCATTATTCTGTTGATTACCTACTTTAAACACTCTAATTTGTTTTGCTTATGCGCAACTCCTGTTTCCTCTGAGTTTGGGGGATAATTTCTCCGAGGCGTATGACCAAGCGGGAACTTCCAAATTAAGCCAAAACGCTGTGGAAGAGCCAAAAGTTCCAGTTGTTCAAATGGCCACTTGAGGCTGTAAAACAGGCCGATCCAGATAGATTCCCATTTTAAAACGCCCTACAGAATAAATATGTTTACAGCCTGGCACAAAACAGGCGCTTGGTCTGTAGCCAGCTTCCCTGCTTCATAACAACAGCAAGGTGGGTGTGCGGGGTGGAAAGGGGGAAGTTGTATTAAGGCTTAAAATTATGCATCTTTTTGTCCATATAACTACAACCATCTGCTAATTCAGGTCACTAAACTGGACCTCTCATTTGCCTTTGTGCTGTTGGTGACTTTTAGAGCCTTTTTTATGTGATCTAACAAATAGTATGGCCTGTTATGCAGTGCATTGTACTCACGAGTCACAGTCTTAGACATTTGTGCTATCTAAGAAGTGAGATAGATTGTTGTACTTTATAAGGATGTTACTTACTGCACTAACTTAAACGGTTGAATGTGGTTCCACGGTGGTCCTACAGACAAGTGTCCTTTTTCATGAGCTGTTTTTGATCTTTCACATTTTTTCTGATTAAATTTGCTGCAAAGGTATCAGTGTCGGTCAAATCCAGTCCAGTCTCTGGACGCACTTCACAATCAAGCACGTTAGTGTAATATGATCATTTAACACTCTGCTTCTCCTTTAAATATCGTCACATCCTGCACTGAAAACACAAGTTGTCAACAGCCAAGATGCTAAAATTAAGACTTTAAAGCGCAAACTAATAAGTGAATTAATGTAATGCAACGTGCTGGCATTTATAAAGCACATTTCTAGTTTTAGTGATCGCTTAAAATTTAAGTTACATTTTATCTGTACGGTGCTTTATTATATATATTTAAAGGACTGTATCTACCTAAAAACTGTGGTCACGTCTTTGCACTGGAGTATCCACAGAGAAAAGAAAGAGCATGCAAACTCCACACAGAAAGGCTTCAGCTGGGATTCAAACTAGGAACCTTGTCAAGTCCTTCTTTTATATACAGTCTATATGTTACTCACAAAGATGTATTTTTTTCATCTGAATTAGAAACTGTAGCAAGTTCTTAATTTTCCAGAATAATTGCCTGTACTGTTCACAGAGAGGGAAGAAATCCAACCCATGTAAATGAATTAAAACGTTTATTGAGGTTTTCTTTTTTTGTTTGTTTGTTTGTTTTTTAGGTGCTTGGCACTTGTATTTACATTTTTTTAAAATGTTTCACAAAAAAAAAAGAATTACTTTGCTATTTCCCCTTTTTCACACATTTTAATAACAGATTGGCCTGTAAAATTGCTATACTGTTCAGCACTTAAATACACATCTGTAATACACATCACAACATACTTTACTCTGTGCTGCTATTGCTTACTTTATGTCACACAACAACTTTTTAAGCTTATGTTATTGATTGCATTCGCCATCTTATACATATATTTATATATATATTTAAAACAGAATCCACTCAAAAAATAGCCAATCCAGTCTTAGAGGAGAAAAGGTTGAGTTGTGTGGTGAAGTCCTGATTTCAAATGTGCATGTATGCTGGCATTTTCAGGATGAAGCAAAAGTTCCTCAGTGAACTCTTGCAACAATTACCAGATTTGTGTGTTTTCACCATCTGCCACAACATCCACCAGTTTCTCTCCTGCGTGTACGTGGAGCAGCGAGTTATTCGGTGATCCGGTCCAGTTGTCCCTTTCATTCCAGCCAAAAACTGTGAATTTTGTCAGCAACCACTGACACTTTGGCATTCCCAAGCTAATATGGCACAAGTGCTGAGTGAAGTAAAAACCCTCTGCATCACATAGAAGGTTCTTTGGTTACAGAATGGCAGGAAGAGCAGATGACATTTGAGTCCCCAAAAAATCAAGTCATTTTGAAGAACCTGATGCTACTATTGCACAATGACACTCACAACTGATAATCCCTTCTGTACACTGCCACTTCTTATAACACTGATCTGAATGAGGTTGTTGTTTCATTGTTGTCAAGTTGCCGTTCTTCATTAATACAAAGATAATTAAATAATATTTTTGTCTTCCACTGTAAGTATCTTTAAAAACAAAATGTTGAGAGGACATCCTTTGCTGAAAGCTTCCTTTGTACCTCAGTATATCTATCCTTCATGTGAAAACACTGGTTCAAACTTAACACCAAACCCGGTTCGTAGATTTACTTTTCATATTGAAGACATTAAAAACATGGCGCCCTGCAAGGTTGGGTCTGAGTTCCTACACCATGTGCATGGACATCTGAGACGAGGAGCCATACTGACGTCCGTCACAAGAGCTGCTGCTTTGCTGGCCACCGGTGGTGTTGCCGATCATGTGCATGGTGTCCATGCTTCCGTTGGACAAGTACTGGCGTTCAGCGAATGCCCCTGCAGGAGTGGACGAGCAGAGCAAACCGCCCTGGGGTTTCTCGGGGCTGGCGGCCAGGCGAGGAGAAGTGGGGAAGTTATATCCGTACAAATTGTAAGGGTTGTGGAGGGAGAAAGCGTTGTAGGAGCCCTGCTGCACGTGGTGGTGGCTTCCACCAAACATGTGGGCAGAGGAAGGGGTGGATCCGGATGAAGAGGACGAGGCTGAGCTGGAGCTTCCCCCAGTCTGCATCACATACTGAAGCTGAGAGGCTGGGAATGAGCCGAGCTGGCCGCTATAGCCATCCATTTTGCCCCCGCCGCCGCCGCCGCTGCCGCTGCCAGTCAGGGAAGCGTGAGTGCCACCCTGCATGCCGGCAGCAATCAAAGAGGAAGTCCTCTGTGGCAAAAAGGATTCAGAGGGCTGACCAGAGGCCACAGCACTCCCTGCAGCCTGGAGGCGTCCATATGAACTTTCAGCCAGGCCGCCATACCCCTGTAGGGCCGCCATGTTGCTGCGAGCACAGGCAGGGTACTCCGACAGGCCCAGGTTGCAAAGCTGACTTTCCCTACAGCCCACATTGAAGGTGTTAGGGGCCAAGTGAAAGGTTGGAGGGGAGCAGGAGGGAGAAAGGAGGTGTGCTGCACTAGAGGGAGATGGAGTTCCTGTGCTGGAGGTGGTAGGTGAAGTGCCTGTGCTGCCACCTGCAAAACAGAAATACAGAGAGAATGAGTGAAATACACAAAAGCCAGTGTGGGAGTACCAGAAACTGTAATGCCTCAAAAGGCTTCTCCAAATTGCCTTAAACCTGCATTAAAAAGCGATAAAGCGATAAAGCAGGGTATCCCTTAAGGAATGGCACCACTGTGACTGACATGCCTCGGTTTCTGTTGCGTTCAACTTTTGCTTATGTGTCTTTGATTAAGCACTAGATTGAAGAACTAGTGGCTTCAAACTGAAGTTCCCATGTGATTGTGTGTTGTTATGCAAACTCAGTCAGTAACATCAAAAAGCGAAAAGCAGAAAACTGCAATAACGCATCTGTCTTCATTTTAATATATAACCTTGTTGATCCAAATGGGCTTTGTCAAACCCCTGTTCTCAGACCAACTGCAGCCGTACTCTGTATACAAGATCACGAACTGTTTTGTAAAATACGCCGCATTAAATGTTCTGTTCTGAGGAGATTTGTGTCACCCCACATATAATACATGCATATAAGTTTGGTGGTACAAGTAAGATCCTCAGGCCAAGCCTTTCGGAGAGATGTGAAAGCTGTGAGGTATTAATCACATACTTCTGTGTTAATAAGAACTTGGCTCACGTTCATGCTGCTGTCCTAAAATTCAGTTTGAAACCGGAATGAGGAGGAAGCATAACTAAATAATCCAGGACTCGCTTGGCTCGGGCTCTTCTTTTGCACCATATGCCTTCGATAATATCGCCGCAGCGCTCTGCTCAGCTCAAGGAGATGAAGGGGGGAGCTTATGAGGAGGGAGAGAAAAGAAAAGGGGGGCAAGGTAGATATATTTCGGAAAGAGAGAACGATAGTTAAGTGATGTCATGTTTTCCTCTGGATAGACGGGCTCAGGGGGCTTCAGTGCCGAGGGAGAATAGTTGATTGCTTTGAAGGGGAAAAGGGTGTCTGGTGCCATAAGAGCAAAGCTACACAGTTCCTTACAGTTACCACAGAGCGCACGTGCACACAACACAGAGTCTTTATAAGATGATACAGGGTTCACTGACAGAGCAAGGACTTTAATTAAATCTTAATCACTGCGGAGAAGTTTAAAGATAACAAACACGTGTCAGCCCGCTCTGACAAAACATGGAGCATCACGTCATGCTGACCTCCGGGGGTAACATGGATCAGGTCAGCGTTGCTTTAGAGTTGCTTGAAAGCGGCGAGGCCCTTGATATGAGCCATGACTCGTTCCTGGTTGTCGACACTGGAGCTGAGACAAAGGGAGGTGGCCCAAGTGACGCTGACTCTTGTCGTGGAGCCGTCCAAAAGCCACAGGGTTTGTTTAACGATTTTATTTGCAACGGCTACGCGTGATGTGAAAAGTTCAGCAGACGCAGGCAGACCTGCCAGAGGAGCAGTGTATGGCCAAGCTCAAATGAAGGATAACCATAGCTGATATATGGAGGGAAAATATGCACATGGAGAGTTCACACTGGGACACCAATGCGCCAAGGTCATGGTAAGTACCACTGCACACAACTCTGGGTAACTGTGCAGTAATGTATTACACTACATTGTAATGAGCCCTAAAAAAAAGATGATGTGACGTTTCAGTTATGAAAATCCAATTTTAAACAAAATACATTTAAAATCACAAAAAAAAGTAAAAATGTCCCAGTCAGTGATCGTTTCGTGTTTGGTTTCAGTTTACAGGTTTTATCTTAAATCACAAACTAATTCATAATTACAATACTCGCACAATAAGTCACCAGTGACAATGATGGTATCACGATACAGTGATTCTGCGATCCTTGATGTACTGACAGTCATTTATAAATTTATTATGGTGTGTGTGTGTGTGTGTGTGTGTGTGTGTGTGTCTTAACCACAAATGTGACTTTAACATCATTTTACAGTTTGTTTCATTACCCCTGCCAAGTAGGTTACGTGTTTGTTAGCGTTTGCCCGCGTGTCATTCTGTCTGTAAACACAATAGCTCAAAAAGTTACGCCAAAACTTTGTAGGGGTGTAAAGTGGGGTCATTTTAACAATCCATTAAAATCTAGTTAACATCCATCAAGGTCTTCAAAGTTTACTTGCTGATTTATTGGTCAAAAACTGAGAAAAAGCTTTATAACACGGAAACGTATAATTGTGTGGTGTGTATTGTCAACATATAGAAAAAAACATCTAAAGGTTAAAAATATCGATTGAATATAGCATATTGTAAAAGAAAGCGATATGATACAGTTTCACAGTCAGTAGTTTATTAGTAGGTTGGGGTTTTTTGCCTTACATTATTCTACTCTAATACTTTTTTTAACATCACAAAGTTAAGGTAAATTTATTCCTTTAAGACAGATGAGAAGGACTGCACGAATATATTTATTTACATACCTTGCTGTTTCTGCATATTTGTAAAGTCTTCAAATGTGAGTGTCCTCACTGGAGGTCTCCAGAAAGCATATGTTTCCATGATCGCCTCAAGGCCAGTCCTGACAGAGACATGCAGAACCAATTTTAGGACACACACACACACACAAAAAAAGAAACGAAAACAAGAGGCAAGTTTTTTTTTTAAATGAAGTTTACAATAGAAGCTGCTGCTAGGACAGAGAAATTAATATTATCAGTCATAGATTAATCACTGATTTCAAGCATGTATCTCTGTTTTAAGTCTAAAGCTTGAAGCCTTGATCAGGCTCACTGTTGTATTTACTGTCCTAGAAGCCTGATCACTGCTTGAGCTCGTCTGACTGACAGAGAGACAAACTTGCTTTCTACCAGCTTGACCAAACTTTTTGAGGTGTTAATAAACGATGATGATGAATTGGGTGAAATTAGATTTTAGATAATTATGAGCTTTGATTGTTACTATAGACATTTAAATGTTTGAAATGAACACTGAAACGCTTAATGAGAACAATAACCAAAGTTTGGGGAAAGTATTCATATTTCTTTCTTCACTCTTGCAACAAAATCAGCCTTTTTAATCCTTAACTTTATGTTACAAGAGCACTTTTAATAGAGTTAAATAAGGAATTTACTCGTTTCTGTTAATAGAATTAATAAACTGTGACTTGACGATTACACAGAGGGAGAATCTAAATATACTGAACACATCAATGGAAGAAAAATGGGCAGTGATATTCTACATGTCAGTGAGACAGCTAGAAACATCGGGAGCTGGGGTGGGTTTGGGATATATAATGTAGATGGAGAGAGAGGTGGGATAAACCAGAGTCCAGCTAGGAGGAAACTGGGGCCATTAAAAAGGAGCAGAATTTTAGTGTGCATATAAATCTGAGGTGACATTTCATCCTGAATCTGTACATGGTTCCTGCTTGATTTACTTCCCCACATGGCGCTCGCCCCCGGCCCAGGCAAAGCAGCGCCCGCTCTGCTCCCTGTGTTATTTTAGGGCCACCAGCTCCCTGGCCGTGGCAGCTCGTTAGTGCGCCATGCTAATCAGCCCAGCCCTCATCATCACTGCACTCATTCATACAGTCGCACTGCTGCCGCGGGACCAAAACCCAACAAATGAGCTGTATCCCTCCACCGGGCCATAAAGCCTGGTCACCAGACAACTGACGACACCCCCATAACCGTAAGGCTGAGAGAGGACCGCATTAAGATTCAGCAAGAAACTCAGAAAAAGGAAAACAAGATGGTGCTTAATTTGAGAATTAGCAGTGCGAGTTTGGCCTTTCTATTAATTTGGAATTTCCCCTGAATATGGAATCGGTTGGTAATGCTTCACAGCAAACGAGCCGCACATTCATTTTACAGCTTAAAAAACCCAAAGAAAGTACCTTAGGTATTTTTTATAACTGTTTATGTCACCCATATCCGATACTAATAGAAGCTGAGTAACGTTTAAAAGACGCGCGTGGCAATAATAACAAAATATGTCACACCTGCTTTTATGTGCGCAGCTGCCTGTTTCCACTGCTTTCAGTTGCAGCTGCAGCACTTTTACATTTTGCTCAACCTGGCTGCAGAGATGACAAATCAAGAGAGGGTTAGTATTTTATTAGGGGGCAAGCAAGGTTTGGTTTCACTGGAAATTACCTTGATTTTCCTTCCTATCTAGTGTTTACCACGAGGTGACAAGAAAGATGTGGACTGAACGACTGTCGGTACTCATTACAGATAACTGTGATTGTTCAGGCTAAGCACAGGAAATGTTAAGTGCTTTTATCTCTTCTGTCTCAACTGTTGACCTTTCTAACCCTAATCTGACACATTAGCCACCAAGGATACACGTGCACATAATAAAATTATGAACGACTCCGCCTGATCTGTCCGTGCAGCTGGAATTTCTTGTCTTTGCCAACACACATCGGCATTTAGTTCGGACAACATCCACTGACCGCTCACAGGAGCCACTAACCTAACAAGCTGCACCTGATGCTGATGCCAGCACCCAATCACTGCCACATCCAAAACTGCATCCAAAACGATGATAATGTTAGTCAGAGGTGATCGTGTTGCAGGATTTTTCCTTTATAGACAAACTTTTGACCAAGAGAAAAATCATGATTATCATGCTAATGAAATTAGCAAGAGGTTAATTATTTTTAACCAGTTTTTGCTAATTGTTGTTTTGTTTACTCAAACATCATTTGATCACAAAAATGTTGAGAAATCATGTGTAAATAATTCAGGGGATGCAGAAGCATCTGCCCTTGGCCCTACCTCTTGTATTAGCAACGTTGCAGTTGATAATAATAATAATAATAATCATGATGATGATATATGATCATTTATTGCATTTATGCCCTAATACTGGGTTGACCTTCATAATTCAAGATTTGCCAAAGTGTAATTATAATCAGAGGTTTATGTTTGATTGAACTGAATATTTGCAGTTTTTTTCTTGATTAAATATCAGACCTGACTGTGAGCTGGAAACACGCCGTATCTACAGTTACATTTCATATTGAGCTAATAACTTCATCCTGTGTGACCAATCAAACTCCCAAATCACCATAATTATGCTGAAACAGCAGCATGAAGGTCAAAGGTCAGAGCTGCAGCTCGCTAACAATATTCATGAATGACGGAAGAAAAAAAGAAATCAGCTCCGACACAAAGCATGAAATTCAGAACGACTGAGAGAGGGCTTTTAAGGTAACAGAAGCAGTCTGAAATCTCAGTGTGTCCTGCCCAAATCTGAACCAAAACAAATCCCAGACGGGCTTGAAGGGAAGGAATCCTGAGCAGTACGTGAGGATCAATTCATTTTCTCTCTCTAAAGACAAATCTCTTGCACTCCGTTATCTTTTCATCTGTAGCTTTTCTGCAATGAAATTCTAATGCCAGTTCATAAATCAAACGGTCTATTGTCTGAAAAACGAAAAAAGATGTCTCAAATATCTGTGCGCCAATAATGCGGACCAGATGAGGGGGCTGCTTTCATGTGTGGAGGGGCCTGATGGTTCGATACACCCCTTCTCTTTCCTCCTCTCCTCCACTAATGTTATAGATATAGGATGATTCAGAGACTGGGTGCAACAAGGCGAATCAAGAGAAAAGAGGGGAGGAGACGAGAGGAGGGGGATAGAGGTAGAAGGAAAGGTAAACAGTGATGTGGAACATCTAGGAAAGCATCAGGATGAAATCCAACATAACCAATAATGTTATTAGTAAGCTTGAAAAGTAACTGGAAGTAAGTATTCCACAGTGCAGAGTCAGACTGCTGTCTCTGGCTAACATCACACAGTAACAAGACAGTAATGACAACATGTCCCAGTGCAACCTTTTACCGTGCGACAATAAGAGTCGAACCAGCTTTGTATTGTGTTTCATTTGCCTTTTGTTTGGATTTGTGTCAGGAAGAGGAGAGCGAACATATCTCACAGAATTCTGGTTGTAATTTATAGCGACTAAATGGCTGGCCGGCTTCACTGCATTATAGATCGTGTGGGAATGTGGGCATGATTAAAAAAGAAAGAAAACATGAGTACAGACAGTGTTAATATTCCCGTAAGCACGGATATGGTGATTTTCAGGTCAAAGCATGTCTAGACGTCTAGGTTAAACTGGGCTAAATTTAGTTACATGTAGCCGTTGTTCCAATCACATTTTATGGCTTTATTTCAGTCTGAAGCAGGTCTTAAGTAGGTGATGAAATTTTAGGGGTTTTATGGAGCTAAATGTCTAAAATAAAAAACAATCAGCCCACTTTGAAGGAGAGTGTAAGAGAGATGAAAACTTGGTACCTTTGACAAAATGTGGAAAAACTACTAATCAGCTCACAGCAGATGTCAGAGACAAGCAAATATTTACAGTTAAGATTAAAGATGTATGGATACTTGTTCATTAGCTAGTCACAGTGCAGCAAGCCATATTCTAGGACCAGCGACATGCACCCACTAGTGTTTGAGCCAGAAGTAACAATATTTGGATGGAGAGATGGAAAGCCAGGTTTACCGCTAAGCTCAGTTAACGAGCTGCATCTATAAGCTGCACAGGCACCATGTATCAGTTCTAAGCAACAGACTAGTAAAATACTCAAAAATTACAAACTTCTTGGACAGTCTATACATCCAGGCAAGTAATATTATTTGTTGGAAAGGCACCAACAGCACAAACACAGTTGGGTCTTTACTGGAATCAGTATTGATATAACCTAGCATTAGCTGCAACCCTTTGTCGCAACAACTTTCAAAGCAGAAACAACTCCTAGCTTTAAGTCTTAATAAAATCAAAAAGTGAAAATTATCAAAAAATAAATATATACATTTTTGTAGCAGACCATGTTCAGTGTTTTGACAGCGTTTGACACTGATTTCTGGTTTCAACCTGTTTATGCATGTACAGGTTTTTATTTTAAGACCTGAAAATCAGAGGAATGAGACAATGAAAGCAAAAGAGAGCAAACGTGTTGTTTTCTCTCGCTTCTGCATCAGGGTGTCTGTCTGTACGGCAGATCTGGGCAACAGCTGCATGTGTGCTATCTTCAGAGGATTATTTCCACAATAAAGGTCACACAGTGCAACAGTTAGCTGGGGTTCTTTGTTTACCCCCCATAGAGTCTAACAACATAGAGGTTGATTGATTGGAGAATCTGAATCACGTGGTTGTTATTTATCTCTTTGCATGTGTCAGCTAAGACTCAGTATAACTGCTTTGGCTGATAGCAGAGACAAAGCACTGAAGACACCTAAGGAGGGTGTATTGCGTGGATGATGTTGTGATAATGTACCTGTTTCTTCCAGAGTCTCTGAAACCTTTGGCAAATGGGTTGCGGTCAATCTTTAGTCTGGTAATCTGCAGAAAAGGACAACATAGAAAGAGACATTTTATTAATAAACTTTATAAAAATGCTTGAGTAAAAAATGCCATCGCTTTAGACCGTGAGGTTTTTTTTAAAGAAAGAAGATTACATAAAGGGATGAGTAATTTCAGAGCACTTCTATTGATTTTGTCTGATTTCTTTTTTTTTTTAAAGTAATATCCTGTAATCAGTTTTTACTATGGTGATAAAATCAGAGCTGAATACCTGCTGGTTCTGATAAGCAGTGACGGTGGTAAAGACTGTCTCAGGGAAGCTGAAGGTCTTAACTCCTTCCCCACTGGGCACTGGTTTGTTTGGAGACAGTTCACTGCTGAAGTCCTTCCTGATGACATGAACGCGAGGCTGATACTTGTGCATGGAGTGGAGGATGATCTGTAAATATGAGAAGAGCAGAGAGCGAAGTGCAGTCAGTCATTTAGTGTGAATGTACGCAGGGATCTGTGAAGGATGATCTCAGTAGTTACAAATCTGTGTGTGAATGCGTTATAGGTGCCTTGAAATGTACAAAACACTCAAAATACAACATAAAACTTTCCTAAAAAAAAAAAGAAAAACACTTTCTTGTAAACATCAGTTAGCTGCACTGATTCCCGACCAGGGCTACGTGACATTGAGCGGAAACAAAGTTCTCACTGCAGTGACGCTGGCTTGAGGATTATTTCACAGCAGAGCGGAGGCGTCAGACAGTGTCGGCCCCAACCTCGCCTCAGGGTTTCAGTCTGCTCCTGATTAATCTGAGAGTGAGAAAACCTCCCCAGAGCCAAACACCCACAACCCCCCCACCACCTCAGCACTCCGTTACAACAGAGGGGGTCATTTCAAACTAGAGCCGCAGGGGGAAAACACCTCTGAATATCAAAAACATTACATTCAGTGTTCCAGACCTCAAATCACACACACTACACACACGCGCACGAATCATGACTGGGCATCTGCGTGGAGACGCATGTGCTGCTCTGCAATCCTCATTTTAAAGACATGTCTCCATCTGTGTTGCTCGGTATTCATTTTTGTGGTGTTTTGGCATGCTCTGCCCAGTGATGACCTGCCAATCAAACTGCGTGGGCGGGTGCTGTGGTGTATCTTTACCCGGGTGGTCAGAGGAACGGTCTCCAGGCAGCACGTCTCGGCATAAGTTTTGCACCATGGAAGAAATACTTTCACATTTTGTGGGTTGTTTTCAGACTGCGTTTGTTTCAATTGATAAAACAGAGCTGTGAAAAAATGGATCTTGGAGATTTTAATGTTTAAATATAGTGATATCAAATCAAATTTGACAGAATATGAAATTTTAAAGTTTCGATTCTTATTGTCTGTCACTCCAGCTATAAGCGCTCAAGCAAAATCCAGTCGGATTTTCAGTTTATTTACAGACTTTAAATAAAATGTAAATAATCAAAAAGGGAAAAAAAAAGTTAAAATAATGAAACAACTATCTTGTGGTTCAAAGTCACACTTTGACTCGCTGAACTCAGAACAAACGACTCAAGGAGCAGCCAGAGGACATCGGCTGACAGTTGTTCACGCTCAAATACAATTATTTAATAAGTGGTGTTTTCATTTCCGTGGTAGGTAATGACGTTCTTTGGACCCCCTTTGAAAATCATCTGGACATTCACACCAGGGACACCAACACATACACATAACAGATGTCGCGTGCATGTCCACCAAGTTAGATCCCGTTCAGTGTCTAAGGCACATTTGGCTTTAATTGATTTTTTTAAAAACATAGTTAAAACACTTTAATGACCATAAACAATTAGTAATCAAAGCAAGCCTGTGATTTCAGCTGTGAAAACGGACGAGGATTCAATCCGTGTTCTCACAATGATAGCACTGACTGAGTCAGCTGTGTCTCTGGAAGGTCTTTTACTCAGTATAAAAGAAAAAGAGGAAAAGGCCTCAAAGCAGACTGTAGAAACATCTTCTGTGGCATTTTGAACGGTTTCACACAGCAGCATTGATACGTTACCATGCAATGGATCATTAACAAAGAACAAAAAAGAAGTAACAAAAAATGTTTTGGCTAGTCGAGTCTGCTTTAGCATTTTATTAGGTTTTCCCATAGAACAGTGAGAGAGGGACAGCATGAGGCAGATTTGAAGCTATAAGAATGCAGACTGAGGGTAATGAGTCCATGCAGGCACTGAGGTAAGAGAAGCTTTTAGCTTGCGGCACGGTTTCCTCCGTGTGCAAATGACACAAAACTGCTGGACGGAGAGTTTTCACCGCATCTGAAAAATTGCAAAACTTTGGTGTAATGAAAGCAAAGTGCAGTCTTCATATGACACAGTTACATTGTTGCTTGACTAACATTCAACAGTTTTGCAAAAATACTAGGAATGTAAAATTAATTGCATGTTGATAATAAGTGCAGAGTTTAAAAATACAAATAAAATATGAATTCAGTGCCAGTAATGCACGTACAATAACATAGTTTTTAAAAAGTGTACTTTTTTTGTAATCTCTTATCAACTCAAACAACACACACTTTTTTAAAAAATGTAATTAGTTTGCCAAAAAAAAGGTAAAGCAAAAAGTTGAAGTAATTTGGCTGATATCATTACTGCTAATATTTTTATGTTCAGATTTTTTTATAGATATTAGAAAAGCATTATTATGTATAATGATTTATATTATAAGAATATTATATTGTGAATTTATTTTGCTCTTTATTTTTCATCATAATCATCATCAAGATAGCACGAAACTGTATGAATGCACTTTTTCTACTTTTATAAGCTTAAGTTATTTAAAGTATACATAGTGGAGCACAGTTACTGGTGGAGTATAAGTTCCTGCTGGATTTGATGTCACTTTAGATTATTTTAAATTCCACAAGAAATTCTTGTGCATTTTATTCCATGTCATTTATTTTACGGTTATGTTAACATAAAGAAATTCACTATAAAATAATAATTTACAAAAAATAAACAATATATTATGAAAAACAATATGATATGACTTGTTAAAGTTAATAACATAATTAAGTTAATGTGTTTTTATATTATTGCTGTGTTATTTTGAATTGAGCAATCTGGGCATTTCTTTCATACTCGACCAAAACAGAATGATGGGATGTATTTAATCCTTAATGAATGACAGAGCACTGCAGGTTAAAAAAGTATCTAAAGTCATACAGTAAACAATAGATCATGTTGTTTAAGCTGACATTGTTTTGTATATGTGCTCTATATTTAACCCCTGTCTCTAAATATCTTGAGGTGGACTTCCAGCACTGTCTGCGCTTTTAATTCTGATTTTTGATTGTTTAGCTAAACACAGGTGAGATCACCTCATATCTTATCTACTGATAAGTGCTGTGAATGGATCAAGTTTTTATAGTAAAATGGCAACACTGCTGTGATAATGTGCTCGGAGAGACATGCAAAAATACTGATTTTGCTCACAGACTGCTTCTGTTGTGACGTCTGATGATTCATGACACGTATGGTTTCTGTTTGTGATGAGGCAGACATTTCACGACACCACAAGTCAGGAGGATGAGTGAGACGTGGTGAGGTTTCCCACACAGGAAGCTCCAAAATTAATTTTCTTTGGCCTGTAAAGACCCTCCAGGGAAACAAAGACCCTAAAGCCGAGCAGCAGGAAAGGAAAGACAACCTCCCGTCACTCTGAAGAAGCCCTGCAAGTGAATTGTCGCCCACTGACGCCCAGATGTTGTTACATTTGTCACCACTGAGCTGATGTGATCATCTGCAGAGCAGTAACCTGCCGTGCCCACGCAGTGCGCTGCACAAACGTGGAACCCGCCATTTTGTCAGAGAGCAGGAGACATCTCTGTCATGGCGGTGTCACTACAAGGCTTTTATAATAACTGTATGATCTTTTTTCTCAGTAACAAAGTTGATTTGTAGCAACAGAAACTCTGATCTCTCAGACAACGAATGCAGCCTCCTTTGAAACGGTTTGACAGTCCTGACAGGCACTGTGTCATCCTTCCTCTCTTAGCGCCAGCTCTCCTTTAGTTTCTAAAAGCACATGGAGCTCATGCAGACTCGAGATGACAGACTTTTATGGCTGCTGTGGCTAGCATGTTAGCAAACAGGTTGATATTTATACATCAGACGTCTTGCTGAATTTAGCATAAACGTAACTTTTGATTGACTTGTCTCCTCCACCAATGTTGATAAGAAGAAAAGCAACTTTCGAACTCTACTCCAACAAACCAATCAGTGTTTATGCAACTTCTGCTGCTGGCGATTGCTGACATCATAGGTTGCAGTGCTGCTACACAAACAACTCGAGGTAGTTTTCATATTACCTGTATTATATTTGGCCAATATTTCTGTTAGCTAGGGTTAAGCATGAGAGGCCAATTAAACTAACAGCTTGCACCTAATATTGTCCCGTTCACATGAAACTCATTTCTACCTTAAGAGGAGGAATCAAGTGGAAATACAGGACTGATTTTAGCTTGCTGGCCACTTGCTGATTATATGTAAGGAGGGCAGTAAATCAGACAAATTATGGTTGAAGTTTTTGCTTTACAGTTAAATATTTCACCTATGAAGCCCGGATAACACATTTTAAGCAGCCAAGAAGCAATAAGAGGCTCACTATAGCTAACTACCTCTGTTACTGACTGGATACAAGCAGGGCAGTAAATCAGGGAGATTGTGGTCAGACTTAAAATTTAGCACAGTGATGTGGCTGCTGGAGCGTACTACAAATCAAATTCAATCATTTGAGTGACCTTAACAAAATCCCCCAAGGAAAGGAAAATGATATATTCCAACAAGGAAACTTTTAATATCTTTCCACTTTAATCCTCAAAATGAGCTTCACTCAGAGCGGCCCATCCTTCGAAAAAGGGGGCGGCCCGAGCGTGAATGCTCAAATATCTGGTTCGATTCTGAACAAGTCTCACGGCTCTGTGAGTCACGAAAGCGTAAAATCTACGAAGAAACGTGTCAACTTTCATTTCAAGAAAACACTTCAAAACATTTCCATCCACAAGCTGCCACACAGCTCCAGGAGTGCACCGAGTGCATGTGTATAAATCACAGCTTGAACATTTAAACCAAATGCAGCTCAGATAGGTCACTGTGTTTGTGTATGTCGTTGTGGTCCAAAGTTTTGGCAGTGGCACAAAATTAGTTTTTTATCCACACTGCTGCTTTTTTATTTACAATATTTCTAGATTTTTTTTCTATGATGTAACGACGAAAATTCACGAGGATTTCAAATCTTTTATTTGCAAATTTTAAAAGCATGTAGTGTTGGCAAATAATCTGTTTTGTATTCAGATTATTTAGCTGCGTAATAAACTGCAAAGTATAAACCACTTTAAAGTTAAGCACCATTTACTCACATTTGATTGGTCTTTGGGTCCAGTGGCCTTAAAGTTGCACATGGTTTAAAAAAGGGAGCTTAAAATTAAAACATTAAAATTTTACACTACGTGATTTGAAGTTATCATTTCATGTCGTTGTTGTAAATATACTTGTACTACTTTACATTATTTGGGAAACATCGAAATGATTGCACATGGACTACCAAGAAAGGAGGTGAGCATTTAAGTTTTAAATGTAATCTCAAAGACTGATCTAGTGTTTTGTAGGTAAGTTCTACTCTTCATGTGTCTTCACTGTTAAGTCAACACAAAAAAACCATCTTATTAAAGGAACTTGTAGAACTTGTATTTTTTTAAGTTACAAATCAGGCAGCCATGAAGAAATGTGCAGTTGATCAGCTTTGTTATAAATTCCAGTCACAGGAAGAATTTGCTTATTTCGCACTAAAATGGGGGAGGGGGTAGATTTGACCAGACATCAAAGTGGAAGTGATGAAACATCCAGACTCAAAAGTGCCATAACAGATGTTTTGTTGTTGTTAACTTAGTAGCAGAGAAAAGTCTTGTGCTTACATGCCCCTGGTCATCCAGCTCGTTGTTGGTGAGTTTGAGCTTGTCAAAGCTGACCACCTGCCTCATCCACGTGTCCCCTGAGGCCAAAGAATCTGGGTGGATGTAGACCCGCGGAGGAACCGGAGAGTCTGCGTTTCCCGCCACCATCCACTTGGAGCTGTGGTACACATACCTAGAAAACACGGTGGGAAACCTGGTTTAAGCCACGCTGGCGCACACACAAACACGAGGATGAGTCTGAGTTTATGCTAGAAATACAAAGGTTTCGTTTCATTTGCTATTGTATGTTCTAGAAGACCTGTGCATGTTTAAATCGAGTAACTCTAAATGTTATTGTAAACTTCTTTTTTTCTGTGCGCTTCACTGAGATTTCTTCTGCTTTGATTTCTTAATCATGTTCATGTTCCCCAGAAAGTTAGTCCATGACTAGTATTCCCTCCCCACTTCACTGTTTTGAAAACTCATTTGAGGTTATTTGAGGGTTAGAGGGGTTATTATAAAGCCCGTTTGAATTTCAAATAAGCTGGAGAGACTTTCTTTTTTCGCTTCGCTGGAAAACAAACTCCAAACACTCGGCCACGTTGCCACAACACCGGCTGTTAAAAAACTCATCTGCTGTTTCTTCATTGCGCTTGAAATTTCTAACAAGCGCGACATAAAATATTCCATATGCAGTCGCACGCTCTGCTGCATAGTTTCAATTAAGCAAAGCCGTAATATTTGACGATGTTGTGTGTGAGTTTGGGTACAATGGGGCGACCCACCCATTAAACAGCAGGGAGAGAGGGAGAAGAAAGCAAGAGAGAAAGAAAAAAAATATGACAAAAGTAACTGACTTTTACCCTCATTTTAAAAAGAAATGACAAGCCACGAGTTAACTCTGTGTGTGCTGATGAAAAAAAAGGAAAGGACAAAGAAAGGAATGAGTGCGATGGAAAACAAGGGAATAATGCAAGAAACTATGAGGGGGAAATCAAATGCGTGGAGACGAGACGAGACGGGCGGCCTTCGGGAGAGACAGACAAAATGAGGGAGATGAAATCAGCAGACGGAAAGGTAAAGGAGAGATAGGAGTGAAGGGCCGAGCGAGGCTGAGAGTGAGCGCGGGAGAGAGAGTGGGAAGCACAGCTGTTTGCTTTTAGTTCTGGCCCTGCGCTCACTTGAAAGTGTTTTATCTGCAGCGTCTCTGCCAAAGTCATCACTCACCCCTGAAACATGGACAAAACTCTCATTTGGTCCTTTTGTTATTGCCTTGAAGGGCTGCACCACCCCGTTTTACCACACATTTATGTCCAAGACAAAAATAATAAAAAGAATATACCAACTCGGCCTCTTTGTGAGCATTTGAAAAAAGCATATAGGGGTTGTTTTTGGGAACGCTGGCAAACACACCCTCTGGCCACCATATCGGAGCTAAAGTCAGCATGCTATATTACATTTGTAAGTAAATGTTTGTCAGACAGGAGGAGTGGTTCATGTTCTGTTTGTGTTTTTCACTTTGCGCTGCATTGTTGTTTTTTAACTTTTGCTTTTAGGAGCCTTGCATGTTTAAAAAGAATGAAGCTTAGCCAGTAAGATTAAGTCTAAGGAAAGTTAGGATTGAGAGTCCCATTTTACCGTTGCTACAAGCCTGGAGCGTTTAGCCATTGACCCCTATGACACTCCAACAGGTTGCACACATCACAGCATTGAAAAGCCTGGGAAGCCCCGTGTGCTGGGTACACTGATGTGTGCGTTTTTAGCAAACAAACTCTTAAAAATCCTCACAAGAAGGTTTTCAATGCTGGACTAGTAAAAAGTCAGTCAGCTTATTTAATCATATGTTTTCTTAAGTGGCTTGGACTTGAGAAGTGAAGAAGCATATACACACACACAGACACCGATTGAACTGCAGGCTGCATCTGCAAATGGTCTTTGTTAACAGCCTCGTGTCTAATGCACTCCACAACCACACAACCCAAAGTTTTCATTGGTATTTCTTCCTCTCTCTCCCCTGTTTGTTACACCATAAACAGCGTAATCATCACAGGAATCCAGTTTTCAGCAAACCATGACGAAGCTGAATGTTTCTGCACAGTTTGCAGAAACCACATGATGAGATGCCATATTAGGCCAATTTGATTCTGGGGTTTTTTTTACACTCATTATTCCAATCCATTTCATCATTCATTAATCTATGATGGATTAGTTCTTTGTGGATTTCCCACGCATCAAAACAGGAGTTTACATTAGATTTCTCCCCACTCCAGATCACTGTTATGACATGTTTTTTAACTGGCATTTTGACCTGAACAGGTGTAATAATAATATAATATGTATCTCGATTTTTTTTTCTTTTTTTTTGCTCCATTTTTGGTCTCCACCAAAATTGAATAAAATATCGGTTTGGTAATAATTCTCTGGTTGTTTGTTATCATAAATGATAACGTACATACTGGCACACTGATTGTAAATATCGGTTAAAATATAACATGTATAAAGGGTCGTTATTAAAAAGTCTTTGCTTGCTATTAAATGCTGAGATTTGGTACAGTTAACAGAAATCACTATTTGACTGTCGTGTTATCTAATATCACCTCCACACATGGCCCTGACTTTTGACCTTAACACAAACACACATGCATATACAGACCCACAAAGGATGCCAGACGTTTCTGTAATTTCCTGTTTGGACTGATGTTTAGGGTTATGCTCAGCGTAGTAGAGAAAGTGTTAAGAAACGAGGAAACTTTAGCCCCAAACAGGACTGGAAATCTGATTAGTCCCTCGCTTTCATCTTCCATAAATCTGCCATCTGGCACCGGCACGATCAATAAAGGCCGGACTTTATGTGACACTCTTACTGGACGGATGGGGGTGAGGGGAGGAGGGGAACTCCGTCCCTCAGCCAGCACCAAACCATACAAAACTCAACTGCAACGCATGGCCCAATTCTCAATTTTCTCTGTCTCTCACACACACAGACACACAAACACACAGTCATATAGACTGGGACACTGAAACACACAAATAGAAAAACACCCAAGAAAAAATGTTTGTCAGTCCATGCGTCTGTATGCAAACACGTGTGTGTGTGTGTTTGTCCAGCTCATCACACGTATACTCTTACAGAGGCTGGCATGCACATAAAAACACACATTTACACACTTGCCAAGCTCGGACTGTATATTGAGTTACTGTACTGACAGAGTAAATATCGCTATTGAGTTACCATTCAGGGTTGACTTCTGAGTTTGTAAGAGAAGACCATCAGCTCTCCGTACGCATACACGTGTGCTCTTGATTTTCTATGCTTGGGAGGCCCAAACTGCCCTGCAAAGTTATTTTGCAAGTTCTCACAGGACCCGTGAAGCAGGGTTACTGTTAATAAGAAAAATACTGGGATTATTCAAAGCTGAAGGTGGGTTTAGGGTTCAGATAAGGTAGCGGTTAAGGTTGATGTCAAAGTGGTCCTCATAAGTATGTCAAACTGACGGCCCACGAGGCGTGTTTCCCCTTTGAGTACGCATTCCTTAAAGTTAGGCTTCACTCATTTTTGTATGTGTGTTTCTATTTATATACAAAGATCTAAGGTCCTCACAAACTGCCATAAAGACTAGGAATGTGTGGAATTGATGTGATTACATGAATCTGGCTGTGAACGATCAGATGAGTTTTGACGAATGAACGGCTGTGCATGCAAATGTGACAAGGCTCTTTGTGTGTGTGTGTGTGTGTGTGTGTGTGTGTGTGTGTGTGTGTGTGTGTGTGTGTGTGTGTTATTGCTCTTGTAATTGTTTCTCAGTATCCAGTCATGTGGGTTCTTTTATTTCTATACTTATGAAGCTCAAACAACAGCCAAAAAGGTTGATCTACTGTTACAACTTCAGTTCAGTTTTTGATAGAGACTATGCTTAAGGTATAGTTGGTGAACCCTGGTTGGAGGAATTACTGTCTATCTTTGGCTGTTTCTGTGCCTTTTCTACGTGTGTATGTTTTTCTGTTTCGACACAAAAGAACCAAATACAACCCTAACAGAATTTTTGCTAATAGAAGCAAATAAACATTTGTTTGAAGATAGTTAAGGACAGTCAATTTGTTCAGAGGGGATATGTAGGATATAGTTGGTGTAATAAGATATCCCCTAATTTTTGAATCCAATGGGCACAATTAAAAGCTATATAAAAGTTATACATCTATATAATCTTTAAACTTAGAATAGGTTTTCTTCTTCTTTCAAATTGAAGTCAATTTTCCAGTCAAGATACGTTTACGACGTTTTTAAAATTAAGATGGGATTCGTTTATAGGGTTGGGAAACTATGATTGACCTCATGACTAAAGTAACGTAATTATTTTTGCATACATCTGTCTTTTATCCCTGTAGATGTCTGTGAATATGTTTGTGGCTGTTTGATCCATTTTCACATATCTATGCAGGAACCTGCGCATGTTAAAGCAAAACTGCAACGTGCACTGCCACACACTCGAAGCAATGAGGTATGTTTGAGGAGCCAGACAGACCCCACGCTCAGTGGCCTTAACTCAGAACGAACCAAATGACTGTCCACATAAAAGAAGTGTAATATATGGAGATTTAATGAGCGTGGTACCAATGAGACGTTCCTAAGGAGGGGCAGGGAGCCCAAGTAAAGCAAGTCGATTCCAATAAAGACCTTATTTCCAGACCCCAAACTCCCTGGGACTCTGAGACACACCAGTGACAGCTCCCAGCTCAGTTTGCAAAGCCCTGTGGTAAATTCCCCAGCCAGGAAGAAAATCCTATTTAATTTTACAAGATCTTCTGGCCTCTAAAAATCCTCCATGTCTTGGTTCGCTGGTGGGAGAGCAAGGAGAGGCGGCAGGGCAGAACGTCTGCTATACGCTCTGGTGGAAAACTTTACATTATTAAACAATGAAATGAAATGAAGGGTGCAGGGAGGTCAAATAAAATGCACTGATTGCAGAAGTCACTTTATTTTAATTTGCTAATTTGTCTTTTATGCAGACTTTTATTTCTTCCTGATGAATGAATTTTAATTGAGTCTGAGTGGTCGTGGGGGGGTGGACCTTCTCTACAGGGAATGACATGGTTTTGTTTTGCAGAAAGAGAGGGGATCTATTTGTGGTGCACTCAGCTTTTGATCAAATAGTCACTCTCACATGAAAACAAACAAGCTCGCTGCAATCATCTTTTGTGCGACAGAACTATCTGCTTTAAAAATATGCCCTTTAAAATGGTGCCGATACACTCAGATCTACCACTGAAAACACACACGCAATTATGTTGCCACTAAGTCAGTCATTTTGATCATTATTAATACATATATGTTTTTAAAGTGCTTGAGTGCTATATCACTTTATGTATCCAAGCGATAGAAAAACATTAAAGAGCTGTTTATGTTTTCTCATCATTGAAAAACATAGTTTAAAAACCCTAATATCTGAAATTAAACCCACGCTGCAAGTTAAAAACACGCTTCCAATTTAAGCTGAAGATGCCAACCTTAACTTTTGGATTATAAGAACTAACATGAATATTTTCATAGTTACTTTCATAATATAAACAATAATACAGTAAAGTTAAGTTGTAAACAAGCATCCAAACTGTTTTTTGCTGTTTTATGATTTTTAAATCGTTTATTATCAAACATAAGACGGGTTCCATTTTTTTCTTCTGAATTTTGAATATTGATTACGATGATGCAACAAGCCCAATTTTTAAAAAAAACTGCAGCAAAGGAGCAATAAAAAAAAAAAGGAAAATGTGTTTAATGCTTAAAACACTTCATCGTATATCTCACAGCTAAATAGTTGCATTATAAACATCACTGAGTTTGAAAAGAGCATCGCAGAGAGGTTAAAATTTAAGAAAAAGGCTAAGAGCTTCACCACTCTGTGACAGAGTGTTTGGATGAATTGTTCAGCAACTGAAGTTAAGTTTTAAACAATTTCACGGAATCTAAAGAAGTGTCTGTGGTGAAGTTAAAAGCCAAAAAACAGACACTTATGTAGCAGAAATCACTTCATGAACTCAGAGAAGCTTCTGAAAACCACTGTCAGTGAATACACCGCGGTAATGCTGAAGGATATATAGGCTTTTTGTATGGGGACATCCAGATTAAGTCTTTGACAAGGAAGGTCTTGATTATTTCAGCAAGACAGTGGCAAACCACAATCTGCACGTCTGACAACAGCACAGGGAAAAAGGGTGCAGGTTCTAAATTGCCCTGCCTGCAATCAGGACCTATAACCCATTTAATCCATGTTTTTCCCCACTTACCAAAAAAATGTATAAACCTTCAGATCTTAAAGATTTGATAGGTGTTGTGGTACTAGTTTCACTTAAATATAGGGTTCAAAGATTTGCATTCTGTTTTTATTCACCTTCCGCGACAGAACAACCACCTTTTTGGAACAGGGTTGCATTTGTTTCTATCAATCTCGAGTTTTGAGTTTTCTGTAATAATGGTTAGACCGAGTGAAACAAATGTGCTGGGAGAAGATGCAACGTCTACAAAGTAAGTCATTGTTGGATTTTGCGTTATCTTTAAGATTAGACATGTCACAGTAATAAAACATAGATTTTTTGCCATTTTTATCCTTTCAGGTTATTACACCTCTCCTTTGCTAAATGAGGTTTTTCTGTCTGCTTTGCTGGGATTGCTTTTAATGCTTAGGGGGACCTATTGCCAAATCACTTGAAACACAAATAGCAGCATCTGTGAAAAAAGCCTTCATTGGTCAGATTGTGATTGAGATAAGTGTGCAGGTCATGGGTTATTTGCCTTATTATTGCTTCAGGACAAAGTTCCAGCCTGTATTAGCAATAATAAGAATAAAACCAGACGTGGTCAGTGTAGAATATGTGCAGGTGAACCCCAGCCTAGAAAACTTAGACGGTCAGCCACGGCAGCAGCAGGTAGATGTGCAGCGTTGCATTTTTTCCCATTTTGACCTCATTTTTTCCACCCATTTCCCTGATTAGACTCGAATGCTGAGTGTTATCCTATTTGCAGGCAGACTCTGGCTCTGCTGCTCGGCCAGTGGGATGATGAATACATTTCAATCTCCTCGCTCTGGCTCTGACTTCAGGGGCCAATACTGTCTGCCTGGATATCAGTCTTATTGCATATCCAGAGAGATCCATCACATGCGAGCCTTCTTCCTACACATGCTCTCTTTAATCAAACGATGGGAGCAACTACTTTTTCCTGCACGGCCAAGAAGACGACAAGAACACCTCAAGTAGCAGTTTTGAAAAATGTGAAGCAGGAAAAAAGCTGCAATATCTTTGTTTAATCCAAATCCTGTTATGTACGACACCAACATGAGAAATGGTAGGAAGATGAGAACAATCCAACTAGGTCAAAATGTTTACGCTCCATCCAGCGTTTTGAGAATCATCCAGGAAAGTAGAGTTTTGCGTCCAGCTATAGCAGCAGCAGGGTGCAGGCTCGCTCGTGCGTTCGCACACAGAGATGTGACTGTGCATGTTTAGCCGTGCAGGGTTATTGGGCAAAGAGGCTGCTACTTTCAGAATGAAGTGAACAGAAGGTGCCCTTCTGTTGCTGATAGACAACATCTGTACGGTTGGCCATGTTGGATGGTTGTGATAAAATACAATTGCTCAGCATTTTCGCCACAGTTTAATTCTTGTTGTGGGTGAAAAGCATCTGAAAGAGCATTTAGACCATCACGGGACATTAAACTTTCCCACCAAAACCCAAAAGAGCAAAATCATTTTTGATTTAATGGCAGTCGGGTAGGGAGAAGTCCATTTCTGCATTTGGAAGGGAGTACAACAGAAAGGGAACATAAATAAAGACATAATAAAGACTGTTTCCTGTTACTTTCTTTAGCAAAGGACCTCTAATTTAGATGCTACTCACTAGGCTAGGCTAGCTCGACCTTCACACCCATTAATATGTTTGTGCAAACAGAAGGTACCTGTATCTCTTGTTGTCCACAGGCACTATGTCCATGGCAATGTAGTACTGCTGATGAGGGTCCAGACCTGCTATCTTTACACGCATGGCTGGAAACATCCTCCTACAGGGAAAAAAGCAACATATGATAATAGATGTGAGAGAGATTTATTTCAGAATAACAACATACTACTTATATACACACACACGTATAAATATATAAAATGTATATAAAATGCAATTGTTTTGTGCTTTTCTTCAGCTCATTCTTCAGATGAAGTGACTGTGCTACTTGTTTTTTTTTTAAGAAAAGGGGTCTCTTTTTTACTCATATTGTAGAGTATAAAATATATTTATGACTTTAAATATTTACAAAAAAATTAAAAAGGAAAAAAACCAGAAGAAAAATTGGGAACACAAAAACAAGAACACAACAAAGAAATGCTGCTGTGTGCACATCTGTCACCCTAAGCGCTCCTGATGTTTGTCATGATGCAATACTGCAGACTGTGCAGACACTCATACTAGGAGCATGAAAAAAGTATACTAATGATCATAACCACCACATTAAATGGTGAATTACACTAACAACAACAATAACAATTATATTAATAATGATAACAACACATTGATTTAAAAATATTTAATTAAATATTTAATTAAACTTCGGCTTTTGCTCTGTCAGCCCTCCCTCTCTGTAATGAGGAGACATTAGTGTGTCTTCATTCATTTGAACAGTCCGGCTATTGTTGACGCAGGGATGTGAGACAGCACGCAGGCACATTTTAGGCTGTTTATGTTCATTAAAACAGGCGATAAACAGACTAATTATTCAAAACATTTAAATCTCACTTCTTTTGATTTTCCAAAGATCACAAATTTCTGTGTACAGTTTCAATTAGTCCTGATTATTCCTTTAATAGCCATACATCCAGTCTGGACAATTTCTACCTCATACAGCTGACAGTCTTCTGAGCTTTACATATTATCTCCAGATTTATTTAATATTTTAATTTCTTTTAAATCACATGTATTTTTTTTACATTTCTTGAACATATTTTTTAATTATTCTCTTGGCATTTATAAGTAAAATGCTATGATTGATTTTATATTTTCACATATATATATAAAAAAAATTATAAATTCTCTCTTTTTAGCTGATTTTTTATGTGTACCATTTCCATTATTGAAGTGGAGAGGATTCCACATTGTATTATCCATTCTGCCAAGCCAGTGACCTCTGACCTTTGGCTTTTAACAATATTGTGCAGGTGTATTGCCTTATTATAAACAGCTGAAACTGCCTTTTATCCTGTATCAATGATTTATTTGGGTTTTATGCCTAAATATATATTAAATCAACCAGCTCTTCATATTTGGAAACTATAGCCTGCAAAGCCTGAGACTTGAAGTGATGCAAACCGCATGAAAAATGTCCAATTTAAAGGGAAAACTGCACCCATATTAAATAAAAGTTTGTATATGGAGAGGGAGACATTTCAGCTTAATTCCTCATTTTGCACTTCAAACGCCGCGTTGTTCCCCTGTTCATTTAACGGTCGTAAATCGGGGCCTGCCTAATGAGAAAAGAGGGCTGTTTTCTTGCTTCCCTTCTCTTCTGGATTTATGAGCTTATTATGAGCAGGCCGTGAAATACGTTCGGCGACGGTCGCGTCCGCCTTCACTCTGCTTCGGCGCAAACTGATTGCTGCTCTATTTATGAGCCGATTACCAATTTAAACCCAATTCATAAAAACGGCCAAGTGTAGTGTGTGACGGCGGGAGGAGGGCGACATGAGACCGTATTTCAATCTGAAGAGAGGAAGAGCTGAGAAACAGCTTTGGGTATATTTGAACTCAGGTTTCCAAAGTGTTGCAACAGGAGAAGAAAAGAGCTCAATGAGATAGACCAAAGATCTAATAATGCTTCTAAATGTAAAACAAATACAACTCACCTGTTAAACTGAAATAATAATGATAATAATGTAGTGTGCGATATTTTTAGAATTTATTTTTTTAGCTGTGTTGCAGAAGGGAAAAAGTAGTCCTCCCACAGGCCTACATGCATTTCTACTATAGTTAGTAAAAAATATTGAATGGAAGTGTTTTTAATTATTAATACTACTACTACTAGTAGTAATAATAATAATAATAATAATAATAATAATAATAATAATACAAACATGAATGAGATTTTTACATGAAATTTTCGCAGTGTTTCCAAAACCTTTTGATTCAATAGACCTAAAACATTTTAAAGAGGCAAACTGTTCTACAGAAGTGTAAAGAGTATCGGAGCGTAATTAGATGGAATAACAGATACAGTGTTAAAGGGGGCTATTTGCCTTTAAGTGGAAACATTATCAGAGGTGATGTTAGTCATGCCGACTGTTGTGGAGCGAGCGGGGAAATGTCGGAAACGCACGGCGCTGCGGGCGCAGGGATAAAGGTACTTCCTTCAGGATCCGTAGGTCAACTTCTGTTCTCCCTCCGTGTTTGGACTGTTGGCCCGAGAGAGCACAAAAAAGCCGGAACATGTTACAGAGATTAATTAGAAGCAGCTCTCCTTCTTTTCCGACATCAGGAATAACCTGCCGCGTCACGAGGGCCTGAACGCAGCACTGCGGCCTGCATGTGCAACACATTAACACCCTCCAGACAGAGCGCAGAGGTGTGTGTGTGTGTGTGTGTGAGAGAGAGAGAGAGAGAGGGAGAGAGAGAGAGAGAGAGAGAGAGAACGAGAGCGAGAGAGGGAGAGGCCTGTGCTTTTGACACAAGCGGGAGAGACTTGTTTTCATACGCTTACCTCTAATTAAATTTAAAAAAAAAAAAAAAAAAGATGGGTGGATGTGTGTGTTAAGTTTGGATGGAGCAGGGGGTGTATATGAACCCTACCTGCCCGCTTTGGTGATGATCATCTCCGTGCCGATGTCGTGGAAGCGCTTCCACAGGTCTGCGCACTGCAGCTCCACCTGAATCTCATCCATGGAGGCAGGGGGAGACGGGTCGCAGGGGCCCGGGGCCAGATCGGCAGATGAGCCGAAAGAACACGACGTCCTCTCGGCTAGACCTTCTCCGTCCGAGCCGGGACTCGCCTCTGAGTCTGAGGGGGAAATGAGGAAGAAGATGAGAAGGCAGCTCTGAAACAGTGGAATTAAGCGCTTTAGGCTTTATGCAGGAAACTTGGCACGGCCAGAAAGTACAGCGCGGTTCTCTCGGCTGACTCCAAATCACCTGCCGGCTACAGCCGGAGAGAAGCGTTTGGCTTACTGGCTCAGGCTCGTCATGGAGTTCTGGGTCGGTGTCAAAAGCAGAATAAATGCTGCGTAAAGGCCTTTGAAATGCGACTTAGAAAATATTAAATTTTAAGTCGGGCCACACAATGAAGAATTCTACTGGGAAACATTTAGCAAATGAAATTTCCCCTCAAGTGCTCCTCCTGGACCAAGTTTTACAGACTGACCGTTCAGAGTCATCAGCGCAGTCACAGCGTTAGACCAGATAAAACGTTCCTCCGATCTTGAAGCAAATCCAGACCTACATGAGAGCTTTTCCATCTTTCTGAGCTTCTAATTCCCCCAAAAAACAACCAGAATGACCTCACTTTATTTCACGTCGCCCTATTTCAGTGTGCTTTAAACTAGCAAGCTACAATACAGCGGACAAAATAAAAAGCACACCTGAGAAATTCGAGTGGCTTTCTAGTTCAATTTACTCAGTTGAAATACGTCACCCAAGCTGTAGCTGCATTATTTACATCAGAAACACGTATTACTTAAGTTTGCATTCTACATTAAAAGCTACTTTCTTGTAATAATAATAGTATTAATTTAAAAAACGCTGTAAAACCCCCAAATCCCTTCCACTGAAAGAGGAATGTAGACTTACACAACCAGCAGTTGCTCTGCCCCCTTTTCTCTGCTTGAATCTGTAATGTGATTTAACACATGTGATGTCTTTTAGATTTTAAATTTCAACCTTAAGGGCTTAAATATAAAAAAAAAAAAAAAAGGATCATCTTTTTTTTCCAGCTGGGTTGCCAAAAACTTCAATGCTCAAATCTTTGAACCTGCACTTTATCCAGATAGAAACCTTCACAAGATCACCACATGCTTTCTCTCATTTCACTTTTCTCAGAAATAGTTTATAGCCGAATATCCTACACCCTTTCCAACACCACCACTACCACCACCACCACCACCCAGAAAGTAAAAAATAAAAAGAATCTAATAATGTATTATTTATTGAGGGCCCTGACACAAGGAGGTTGACTTGGCAGACTAAGGGCACACAAATATGGTTATGCAAATGCAGAGCTGCTGAGAGACTGGACAGAGTCCCAGGCGAAAAAACCACCGCGGCGCAGGCCGAGCCAACCCTGTTGGAAACAAGAGAGTGAAGGGGAGAGATAGGAAGAGCAGGGGGCGAGGGGTGCAGTGACCACAGAGAGACGGAGAAAGTCTTTCCATCATCTTCTTGGGAGATCCTTCCAGTGTCACTGCAGCCAGTGAGGACTGTCACACATGATTCCCCTTTTAACTGTTCACACTCATGCACACAGTCAGCTGCCCCCTCACACTTTATAAACACATGCTCCTGGCGCCAAAGGAAGAGGACAGGATGGAGGGCTTCAGTAAAATGAAGAAATTTTTTTTTAAAGGGGCCTGTACCGTTAGATCGAGCAAACTCAGGCCTTTAAATGAGAAATAAACACCTTATTTTATTAAGATAAACAGACTTCTGTTTTTAACCTGCTTTAGACATTTGCTTTTAATCCTTTTTTTGTATTGGCATATAATTTTTGGCCTAGGTTGAGTGTTTTAGGCCCTGCACCACCATCAGTGTCAATAATGTCTGCAGTGAAGTTTGATTAACTCTGTTTCAAGCTGTGTGGCTCAACTTATGACTCAACAGTGTAAGTCTTTCACCAAATTAAAATAAGAAGCTCAAATAAGGGCATAAATCTACAAGAATATCATTTGTCAGGTTTCAGTGTTGAATTGGGGTCTTCTAATAATCTAAACGCATTTGCTAGCTCACTCTAACAGTAACGAGGTTCCAAACAAATAAAGAATGCGAACATCTGTGCCATGAAAATTAAGCTCGATGTGAATATTTGCAGTAAACATGGGCTGAAAAGCTACGCTGTGCAATCCACTATTGGCATCTCAAACTAGATGATGGTGTGTGAAGCAGAGGCGCTCAGAGGAAACAGATGCATACCAGACAGCAAAAGCAGCCCGATTAAATGAGATAATTTTGGTACGAATGTCTTCAAGATGCAGAGGGGGCGAACCAAAGGACCGAGCAGGAGCCGGGCCGCCCTGACACTAGGCTGAAGGACCTGTCCTCCGCCACTCATTGGCTACACACACACACACACATGAACGCAGAGCTCTAAACCTAAATGACAAACAGGCAAACAAAGCTAGCAGCAGGTAGAGCTCAATATGTGCGTTATGTCCATGTGTAGACTTAAATGGCACGTCTGAGGTCAAGTCACAGTTTAAGTGTAAATGTGTCAAAATCGAGCAAAACAGGAAACACGGCATAAAACCTTTAGTCCAGAGTCGCACAGCGCCGAGATTATAAGACCCGGGTTTTTGTTTCAGAGCTTAAGTTCCCACTTTATGCTGAACGAATAAAAACTGACATTTATTGATAGACAAAAATTTGCCCACTCAGCAGAATTCTGTCATGACATCTGCTGTGGTTAGCTACACACACGCACACACACATACACATACAGAATATCACTTGGGGCCAGCATCTTGTGGTTCTTTAAGCTCATGCCAGGCCTTATTAAATTGAGACTAACACTGATGCTAGGCCACTAATTGGCCAGAACTGAATCAACTGTGCTGTACATTACATTGCTCTCTTGTGTTGCAGTTCACATTTTGTCACTACACTGTCAGGAGAACTCAAGCGGGGCTGAACTGTAAATAGATAGTTATTAATACGTTAATAAGGAAAATGCTGAAAGTAATGAGGAAGTAGATTATTGTTAGAATTTATTTTATCACAAATTACCACTTCAAGATTGGATCTATATCATCAGTGTGAAATACTGGTTTAACTTATTGAGTATAGATGTCTTAGTCATTTCCTTCTGAGGTGACTCTAATGAACAGTACTAACCATTTTAACCTGATTCGGGCTGCAATACTTCGAAACAATTCCACAAGTAGGTAATATTAAAAATCATGCAACTTTTTAAAAAATTGAAAATACGTGCCAAATATATCCCTTTGAAATGATCTGCAAATATCCGTTTGATGTTGGGGTGCACTGATAAAAGATGTCATGTCTTAGTTTGCAACACTGGAAAAACTCCATCTGAAGCGGACAGCAGCGGTTTGCCAAGCATGAAATCAGTGATCCACACCGTGAGAGCACCTGTTTCCTACACTGATGCAGACTGGAGGTAAGCAGTAAAAACTTCAAGCCCATCTCTCTCTATCAGCTTGCATGCTTACAGAGTTTTTGGAGAAATGGCAAATAGAAGGAGCGGTATAGTGACATTAATATATGATTTTACGTTGATTTTAATAGGTTATAAATACCCGATTTTTAGCAAAACGTCAGTTTGTTGCATGGAATCAGTTATGCGCATTAAAAAGTAATTATTATAAATTACAGCCATACAAATTCTGAATTCACAGTAGATGTAGTTTAACTTGTTAATCGATGTTTTAATGGATAAATATTATGAGTGTGTGGTGGAAGTAGTTCTGTGAGGTCTAACAAAACAACTTTTTTTCAGAGCTAACTGAGCTGCTGAGCTCTTCCAGGCAGGCTGTTAAATCCGAGCCTGGTTCAGTTCTGTGCATGTCTCAGTCCTGCCCTTGTCTTTGAGGCTAATAAACGTGTTATACGACCAGCCGGCTTCCAGCATCGCCTGGAGTTGAGTAAAAATAAAATCACTCCGTTAAGGATTCCTCTAAACCACATAATCTGACCACAGAGACTCGCTGTTCTCGGTCACCTCCGCCCGACGCGCCAAAGTGGAGGCTTTCGGACTCAAGCAGGGCCCGCGGAACCTGCCAGGAATCCGCCTGCTAATGAGCGGGACAGAGGGACCAGGAACTGGTCCACTCAGCCACAAATTCTGAAACTATACAAAAACTATGAGGAAATGAACTTGGAGACCTTTCTTCTCCCCGCTGAGCCAAAAACAACATTTTAGTAAATGACTTGAAGAGTTTTTTTTCAGTGACGACCAAGCTTTATTTTTTCTTGATGGTGTTTACCCTTTCAAACACATACAGAAACGAGCTGCTTGTAATCAGCGTTTAGTTCCACCTCCCTCATTTAACCACAGACGGCCCTACACTTCAATAACAGCAAAGTTCCCAAGAGAGCTCCTGGGACGCAAACCCTCGAGAAAACTGTAGTTTTGTTTTGTTTATTGGCTTTTATTATTTTTATTATTATTGCTTTTACTCTTTAAGGTTTGCGTTTGGATCCGTTTGAAGACGGGAGAGGAGCCGTGCGACCCCAAAGGTCAGACTGCTGCAGGCGGCGAGGCAGTGTTGGCCTGAGACCGTCAGAGCAAGCTCAAGGCTCAAAGCTCAGCTGCTACCTTTCTGCGCATTGATACAAACATTTAATGAACAGTGATGCGGTTATGATATAACTTGATTCACACAGGCCCACGCGTGTGTATAGCCTACTAGCCTACCTACATTATCTACACGGCTCATTCAGTCCTGTATATTAATTTTACTTTTCAAGTGAGCGACTTAACAAAAGTCTTGTTTCGTGAATAATTTTACAGATAAAATTAAACTGAATCTGCAGCTGAAACCGTGAAGCGAAAAACGAAGACTGTGAACTCAAAGGGAAGCTTCAAGGTATCTTTAAAAAAAAAAAAACAGTCAGGGTTATTTTGCAGTGTCACTTAATCTCCCTACGCACTTAAACCTACACGTTAGGACTGCTGAGACAAAACAGGTTATGTTTTATTTAAAATAATTATATTGCGCAATAAAAATATAGAAATGCTGACTTGGCGTAAAAAAATTACAATGAAGGTTTTTTTTAGCTGCAAAAACGCTGTGATTTAAAAATTAAAATTAAAAAAGAACAACAAACTATATAATTAACTTATTACCAAAAAAAAATTGTTAATTGCTTCATCGCGCATGCTTGTTTTAAGGATACGTATAAAACTATTTACCATAAAATATAACTATTTTTTGTCACGCTTTCTAAAATGTGATATTTATTTCATTCAGTTGTTATTGTTATTGTTATTATTCAGTTTTCCTTTGCTTTTACACAACCCGCCTTTCCACTATTTGAGTGCAGTTATGTACTCAAATATTTCATAATCATCTTGTGTGGCTGTTAGTTTCATACAACACACATTTAAAGCGCTTACCCGTTTTAAGTAGATGACGTGACAACATCTGATTTCTTTCTTTTTCATTTACTTTAAGCGTTCTCTGTGCGCACTCGCGAATGGAGAACAGCGGCTGCTTTGCGCCTTTGTGCGCCTTAAGCGCAAAATGCAATTCTCCATAGAAACTTTTTTTTTTTAAAATCTCATCAGAGGACAGTGTATTTGTGAATTTTTAAAGGCTGCTCCTCTTCAAGGATAAAACGCGTTAGACTGAGTGGTTAGTTTCAACCAGTGCACCTTCCTGCAGTAAACTGAGGCCTCCCTGCAGTTCAAGCAGATTATTGCTGGGCTAAAATCGCTCGAGCAGCAAACAGCTGATTCAAATGTGTTTTTATGTGTTTCTGGTCCAGCTTCACATCGCAATCCACCAGTCCAGAGTCAAAACTTGGCCAACCCACCAGAAAACTACCAAATATCAACTAAGTCCTAACTGTTTTTGTGCTTTTTCATTATTATTATTTTTGTTGTTACTGATGAAAATCAACTCATTCGCTGAATAAACGAGATAGACTGCTGACATATCCCTGTAAACCAAACGCATAACTCCACAGGCATGCATCTCAGTCTGTTTAATGTAAAGATTTGAACAATGTGGAGCGTGGATTCTGTATGCTCTGCCGTGGGCTGGGTCATTGAACACAGAGCCACGTTTTGACTCGGGACTTGTGGATTGTCAGTGCTCTGCAGTGATATAATGGAGATCCGGACATTTGAGCGGTGTTGTGCGTGTCTGCGCACTGACCGGGATCCATATCCAGACAGTGCGCCGGATCCTCTCCGTCCGTGGCGAGGCTCTCCATGGACAACTCCAGCTCCTTCTCCTCCCAGCCCCGGAGCTTCCTCTTCTTGTTGGAGCCGATCAGGGCTTCCACGGAAAAAGCGTGGGCTCTAGAGCTCAGAGCTGCGGCAGATCGCCTCCTTTCACTCATTTCTCACAAAATCCACCCTAAGTGGGGGGAAGCGGCGAAAAACCCACTCCGTCCGTCCAACGCAGCGAAGCAAAACAATCAAAAAAAAAAAAAAAGAAGGAAAAATGCACACGTCAGTGTTTACAGCGGATCGCAAACTCACCAAGTGTCCAAAGTAATCCCAACTGTGACTAGAAACGCTGCGACAAACTTTTGAAGGACTGTGTCATCCTGGCAGCTCGGCAGGACTCGGTGTTTTTGATGCGGTGTGCTGCTTCACGCGTTTCTCCGTGCTTCCACTCCGTGTCTTTTTCTCTCTCTGTCCCCCTCACTTCTCTCTGATTGATAATCACTTCTGGAGGAGTCTTTTTTTTCTCTCTCTCTCAGGCGCAGAGGGCGGCTCTCCTGCGCTCTGGCAAAGCCGCGTGTCCAATGAGAAGTAAGAACACAGAGCTAGACAAAGTGTTTTGTCCAATGGCAGCGGCAGGAAGGAGCGCGTCCTGGAAAAGGAGCCATCACTCCGACTTCAACAGCCTAACGAACTTACTCCGTAATGAATCATATGGAGACACATATATGTTTTTACTGTGCTTTTATCGACATTAAAGGCAGGGCTTCGTGTAAATACACAAATCAGATAATCAGATCATTATCAGTTCAAACTTAATGTGCTTAATGATATATATAAATAAAAAAGACCTCACGCCTATTTTAGTCTTTGATACCCAGATCCTGCAACTTCACTTTAAGTCCTAATCTGACTGTTGATCATCAGCTTTAAACCGCGAGCCGAGGCCGAAGCCGAGGCCTTCGGTCTCATGGAGACCACCGCAAAATTTTATTCTAATATTTTACACTTTCACAAAGTGCTTGAACCTGATTCCATCATTAAAAGTCGTTGCAGAAAAAGCTCCATTACAGCTCCATTGTGTCAACCCGACAGCTGAGGAACCGGAACATAGCTGCAGCAGGACAGGTGGGCTGATCTCAGAGCTGTGCGCTCAGGACACAACAAAAGGAACGAGAAGATTAGCAAATGAAATTCTTGTGCTCTGATCAGCTCGTTGAGGGCTTGTTTTTAACAGATCTGCAGGTCAGTAAAAGAAAAACAGAGTCGCAGGAAACATAGGCGTACAGGGATTAGAGACATCTTTTTTCAGATGAGATCGTTTTGCTTGAAAAGGAGAGAAAAAAAACACTGCCAACAAATTTTCGTCTGATTATTTTATTGTTTTGTTTCATATTTATGTTAATTACTGTCTAATTTGGGGATGAATTATCCTCAAACAATCCGCATTTAAATTTCCGACACATATAAAACCAATAATGGAATAATATCAGGCTGAAATAAATCTGACTAAACGATTATTTATTCCAGCTAATTAAACGATTGGAAAATAGAAACTTTGTCTGATTTTGAGTTGCAAAAGTAAAAATGTACTATTTGTAATATTTTGGCTGATGCAGAAGCGTATTTCCAAACATGTTTTACCGGCAGGTAGAAAAGCTTTTATAGAACACTGCCCCCCCTTTGCAACCAAATATTAACAATTGAATATTGATACAAGCATGAAAAAAGAAATCCCACGTTCAGCGTTATAATATTATACAGCCGAAAGATGATCGGTTTCTTGGAATCAAATCCCTCTTTTAAAAAAAATCGGCGGCCCTTTGCTGAGACTGTTTTGAGCGGCAGAGCTGCACGTGATCGGTCTGCAGGCCTGATGCTCTGTTCGGGGATGATCAGTTCCTGCGGGGGGAAATAATTTACACATTTTTCATCAGCTGCGGGTCGAAAAGTGTCAGGGGTGGGGAAGAGCCGCAGATGATCGCTGCCTGTGTGATCAGTCAACACAAACGCGTCTGTCTGTACCGGGCAGGCCCGAAGTCAGAGTGCCGCTCTTGAAAAAGGAGCTTTCCAGAGGTTATTGCTGTGCATCTGTCATCTTAAAATAAAAACTGCGCGCGCACGAGGATGGCTCGCAGGAAACCGAAGAAAAACGGTGAGTACATCGCAAAAAAGAAATAGAGGTGGGTAGTTTCATTATCCTGTACAGAGATCAACGCAGCAGGTATACTAATATGTGAACTTGTGGCGGCTTAAAAGGAAATTACTTGCGCTACGGTCTTTATGGTAATGTGCGCGCAAAACGTTTGCGCACATATTTGAACTAATTACTTAGATAAAAGAGGAATACGGACTTCTGTGTTAGATGTAAATATTATAACAAACTGTGGCAGTCGATGTGACTCTAAATCACGGGTTCTTTTTATTCATTCTTGATGTTTTGTGAAAGAAAGAAGAAAAATGTTTGTGCGTAAACTTCTTCCAAAAGTAAACAAGTAAATATTGTGTGCGCACTGGTGTGGGGTGGGGGACGTTGAATCCCCGTGGGAGGAAACTCGTTAAACACAAGCAATAAAAACTAAAACCAACTGTTTGCCATTTAGATCCCAATTATAGCCCTGATGGCATTTCATTCACCCAAAAAGTGAAGCAAGCGAGCTTGTCAAACATTTCTCCGTTTGACAGGAGTGGGCAGTATGAATAAATCCGTTTCCTTAAAAATTCTTTCCCCTTTTAGATTTCTTTAGTAATCGGATTTAGGTATACCACGTCGACCCCAGTGAGGTTTTCGTGAACTCTAGAGATGAAATCCGGCGTGACCCCGCGGGATCGACACGCGGAGGGTGGTGGGCGGAAACGGTCAAACGTGCTGTTAATATTCAATTAGTAAAAGAAGGCTTCGACCCCGCCTGACCTCGAGAGACGAAGCGAGCAATGGAGCGTGCAATCTGACAGCAACTCTCGGATTTTTTAAGCACCTTCCGCCTGAGCTGTAAAATCCCCCCGACTCTCTCTCTCTCTCTCTCTCTCTCTCTCTCACACACACACACACACACACACACACACACACACACACGAAGGACTTTTTTTTGGCAGATTTTTTTTAATTTAATTTTTTCCCTTTTTTGTCCAAAAAGTGACCATCTGCCAGAAAATGACTGCGAATTTTATTGTTTTTTCTTTATGTGTAATGTATTTGCTTATGTTGGTACATAGTCAATATTATTATATTGTTATATTTAAAATAAAGAAATACTAGTATATTTATGACTCTGTGTTACTGTACCTATATTAGAAACAATCCAGTCATTTTTGGATACTTAATAAAATATCTTTATAGAACTATTATGTTATATGTGTCGCAATTTCTGCTGCACTCTTGGCCAGATCACTCTAAAGAAATCCTTTTTTAATGTCAGCTCCTTTGCCTGGATCACGGAGGATCTATAAAAAGGCATTTTACCAAAAGCCGATTTCAGTTTCTGCCCTCTGACTTAAATGTCGTTTCTGGCTTAAAATTAATTGATGTCATTAATTACATAGGTCTGACAAGTTTTTGTTTTTAATAATGAAAACCGGAAATCAGTTTTAGGCACAATCCGGATGCCCTGCACAACCCCAGAGGGAATTATGTCCCGGAAACCTTCCGTTTTTAAGGCGAATATATGCAAACCATTACACTCTGGATCCAGTGACGCTTGGGTAGACTACAAGACGAAATCACCCTGCAGTGATTAATTTTGTTGATTGTCCTTAGCAGAGCTAAAGACTTGAAGCTGAAGATGCTCAAGTGCGCGCGCGCGTGTGCGCGCGTACACACAAGTCAGGCACAAACACCAGTGTACCAGTCGGTCAACTACAAGTCATGATATAAATACACATAAAATAAAATATTTGTGCATAGCTGACCAGAACCTTTCCAAATATGGATATTTTCATACTGGGCCCTAATGCAAAATTTATACGGATTGTGAGGTAGTCTACCCTTCTGCAACAAAGGCAGGACTGTGAAATTACTGAATAATTATAATGTCAAACTGCGTATCATAATAAACCAAAGCGTTACCTTCATTTGGGTGCAGGTCATAATGGTCCAAATGTGACTTGCTGTTCCGACGTGTATCTGTGATATCTGTGAGGACATTTAACTCACAGACATTTTAATCCACCACTTCTACTGCTCACTAGTATGTAACGTCATTTTGTCAGGGGCGGAGGGGGGGGTGTAACTTATTTAACACAATTCTAAAAATGACACATTTCGCAGTAAGTGTTTAAACCTTTATTTATTTGTCATGTCTGCCTTTTTCAACCCCCAGCACTCCTAGGTCCCACGGCCTTGGCCTTTAGGGTATTTTGATAAAGATATATAGGTCATAATTAAAACTGGACACTGGTTGAAAATTTAAAAAAGTTCGGGGGCTCATTTGCAGTAATGGTCAATTTAAAAAGTCCATAATGTGAATGTATCTGGTGAAGCGAATACTTCCCCAGTAGAACCTATTTTAATGTAATGCTATGCCGATTGTATAAGTTGGGGAAGGGGGGTAGTAAAGAAGGTCATCTCCTAATCAGAGGCTTGGTGGATATTTGGCATACAGTCTGCATGTCAAATATTAACCCCAAGCTCCTCTTCGATGCATCCCACAGAGTGTGGATGTTAGATATAAAGCACTTATGAATGGCGAAAAAATAGCCTGAGTGAACAAGGCGAATAGGGAATGTATATGTAGTGAATGGGGCTGCGTGTTATACCTGTAGTCATGTAGTCAACTGTAGTCATACCTTCATAGATAAAATACTTTAATCAGCAGCTAAATAAAAATCATAAAATCGGGACAAATTCTCTGTTCTGTTTTTAAATTTTAAAAAAGTTTTTAAAATAATTTGAAGTCTTTACAGAAGAGGCGGTGTAGCCACGATCAGCAGAAAGTCGGAAAAGACAATTGTAGTCGCCAGCGCGCGCACGCACACGCGTACACGCACATTTGGACTCTCACAGCTCGTCGTCTCTTCCAGCAATTAGCCCAAAGCTCGAATAACGCTGATGAACAGCGCATGCGTATATCCAAAATTTCATCAAATTAGAATCAAAACGTGTAACATTAAGCCTGCGTGGTAAATTAATTGCCGTCGCGTTGGGTAAAGGCGCAAGAGAAACAGTGTCACGTGTTTTGTTGGTAATTAATCACGTGTCAGCACACAACACTGAGCAACATGTTCATTAATTTAAGGAGGAAAAAAGGCCATATTGTCCGAGGTTTAAGGTTTACCAGCTTCCTCTTTAGCTCACTGCGTGGACACCCTGTTAGATCAACATCAGTAAAAATGTCTCGTTTTTTTAATATTTTTCAGGTCCGTGGCTGTTTCCACGCGACACGATTTCGATTTACGGGGGATTTCTTTTAAAAAAAATGCGCATTTATTACGACTCTGTTAAAGTTTTTACCCCCGTGCGTAAAACGGGTGAGCTGCAGTGTCGCCTTAACATTAAAACGCACTACTTATTACAGCGCAACTATATCACTATATCTGAAACAGAAACAGGTATTTGCCACAGTGCTGCGGTCCCATTGCAGGTCGCTGGGGATTTATAGCCTGCTCCTCTGTATAAATGCAGCCTATATATTTTTATTTATATTCCATCAGCTCCTTATGCCAACATGAGGGGGGGGAAAGGAGGGGAACAGCAAAAGGGAAGTGAACCATGCAGGGATGTGGTCTGTTCCCAGGTAAACACCGGGATGGAAAAACGACAGCGCAGTCCAGCTTCATAATGTGCGTGTGTGTGCAGGCCCCGAAGGATGCCCCTGCAGAAGAACAGAAAGCTGATTACAGAGAGTAGAAAATAAAATAAAATAGTGGGTATAATGAAGAAGGAATAATAACAGCGGGAGAGAACAGAATTGGTGAAATAACCACTTGTAGAAAGAATAGAAAACAGGAAAGAGGAGAAATAAAAGCAGAGGGAACACGGGAAAGAAAACAGAGAAGAAAGAAAAGAAGGGAGGGACGTGGGGCGAAAATGAGCATGTTTAAAGTCACTGCTCCTGCTGAAATATTAAAGTTACATCTCACATCTCTGCTGAAGTATTACAGGACTATAACGGTTCCTCCTATCGGACAGCCTCGTTAACAGTAAACTAGATAAATGCGTTTAATGGACCGCGTGTAAAACCTGAGTGACTAACTCAGTGTTTGTTTGTGTAAGCAGACACTTTATGGCAAAGTGCAGAAATGAAACAAATAAATAAATAAAGGGACTTCAAACAAGTGTGTGTGCGTGGGGAATGTGTAATTACGTGCACGTTACATGTGGCTGCTAATCAAAAAGGAATGTTACAATAGATTCATTCAATTTGTGCAATCACATTGTGCGTGTGTGTGTCAATAAGACACCCAGGGTAAAAGAACAAACAGCGGCTGAGCTGCAAATGTTTAAATGATACTGACGAATATATTTACATTTCAAAATCTTTCTCACTCAGCTTTTTTCTCCCAACTAAACACAGAACTTTTCAATGTCAGGCAGCAGGACCTCTTCCTCTTGTTCCCGCTGAACTTGGAAAAAGCTGGATTTAAATAGTTCACTGCCCATAAACGATCTACAAAACACTAAGCTGCACTCGCAGATTCCACTGGAACTTTTAAAGAGTTGCATTTGTTTGTCTGCAGCTACTCTTCCACATGTTTAATCTAGAATGGATCCTTTTATTATGTCATTGTTTATTTTTTAAGTATTTAATCCTGCAGCTTTAGTTGTGAAAGCACACTTGGCTCACTTTTGTAAGTGAAGACGCTTTAAATGAGAAGCATTTTTCACAACTTTTAAATCTTTATTTGGACACGTTAGCAACAAGAAGATAAAATGTTGTAAAAATAATAATAATAAAATCAAAACGATGGTTTGTGAGGAAATGCATACAGCCAGAATCAGAAGGCAAATAAACAGGCTGCGAATGATTATGTAAAACATGAGCAAAAGCAAATAGGATGTAACAACTGCATCGAAAGACGAGCTTCCAATTTGATTTCACTGCGGACATACACGGAGCAAAATAAGAAGTCACCCTTGTAAAGTCTGACCAGTATCACTCTGTAGTTGAGTCTTTTTCCACCAGCTGCAGTAATTTACTGAGAGGCTCACAGTGTAGAGTCATTTTCTTGTCTCTCAGCAGAAGCCCACTCTCTGTCGGACCTCTGCGAGCACAGGTGCTGCAAGTTCCCGCGCCCTGCACGTCCCCTGAGCCAGCACTCGCTCCAAGTGAGCCCGGTCCGACCTCAGCCTCTCGATTTCCTCTCTGATGGGGGTCAACCTTTGGATCACAGCATCGCTTACAAGCTTCTTGTAGGCTCCAGTGTCCAATCCTCTTGCCTGAGACACAGCCTCCTGCACGCTTATCATTGCCACGGCAGCGTGAATGTTTACCAGGTTGGAAACACCAGGACGCGTCTCTGGGTCAAAGGTAACTTCAGAGGTGAAGTCGGTGACGGCTCGTCGGATCTTGAGGGTGATGTCGTCAGGAGTGTCTGTGACGGAAACGGTTGCCATCGTTTGGGGGTCTGACTTGGACATTTTGGCCGAGGGGTCGCGGAGGGATTTGACTTTTTGTGTTGAGCCTGCAGATAGAAAGGAGAAGGATCAGGAAAACCTGTCAGTGTAATAAACAACACATTCATTTCTAAAGGAGACGCGTAAGAGTGGAAAAATTCAAAAGGTTAGGTTCTGATTAAATCAGAAAGCATTTGCTTTCTATGATGTTTGAGGCGAGGCTGAGCATCACTGGTCCCAGAGGAAGACAAGAAGCACGAGAGTGCAAACGTCTACCAAAGCAGCTCAATCGTTGGGCAGTATTTACTTTTAAGGGAATTTATTATCTATGTACTCGTATATAGAATCTTTTTTTCATCTTTTAAACACACTTTTAATGCATTTTCTATATGCTGACAATACACATCACATTTGTAAGAATCAGAATTTCAAAGTTATGAGGATTTTTCTCATTAAGTGGACCTTGGTGGACGAGAGCCAAATTTAAACGGATCGTTGGTATGACCCCTCTCTACACTCCTACAAAGTTTCACAAGAATTCATTCAAAACTTTTCAACCAATCATGTTTACAGACACAATAATATGCATGCAAACACTACCAAAAACCATAACCTCCAAGCAACACGGGTAAAGGTCTGCCGTCAAAACAACAAAAAAAAACACAAATACATATTTACTAAAGCCTGACTTTCATTTTTTTCCTCAATTCCAGCATCTTTGTTTGGAAATACAGGGGAGTACCAAAAAGAATATTTTGACTTCAAAGTGCTTTAATTCCACAGCTGTTCACCAGTAAAGATCCAAACACGTGAGAAATCTATTGCTTTAAAAATAACGCCTTTTGAGATTTGTTTTAATACACCCTGCACCAAATCTACATCGAGACAGAAGGTGGACGCAGAAGCCTGAGCAGTGTCGACACATTCTCGTCTCAGGCTGTTTAACTTTAACAGCCTCTGCTAATCAAACTGTAGGTCAGCCAAACGATGAAAAACAAAGTCAAAAAAAGTCCAGAGTGCAGATTTCTGCTCCTGTCTTCAAGTCCAAGCTGACAGCTAAAAGCAATGTAAGCGAGCCCCAGCTTTTTGAGAGAATCTGACTTTGTTTCTTCTTTATTTTGTTAAATGGTCAAAAGGCGTAGGTTTCAATCAGGCCCCTTTAAATATGACTTAAACGTCTAATTATTAAAATATCTGCATTTTGGGGAGATTTCAGGTGCTAGGTGTAATTTTTCATTTATTCCTCTAAGTTCAGATGGCTGAATTATGATTGCCTGGCACGTTTGTGTGTGCTTGTAAAAATATCCCGGTGTGAAACAGACGTATGCGAGTGTGAAGTGATCAGCAGACGACGGGAGCCGGTATTTCCTTTCATTCTTTCTTTCACTCTTAAAATCATCCCCATACTTCCACCATCTTCCAAGCTCCAGTTCTTTGTTTGGTCCTGTACAAGCAGGCCACATGTGCGCTGTTCATCAACGCCAAGATGTCTTTATTTCAAGCAAATTAAAAGACTCTGGTTCGTTTCAAAGGGAAGACACTGACTGCCAACTCTGCTATGGCGAAGACAAGAAACGAGGGTGGGGTCCACCGGCTATATACTGCCGACTGATTACACGCAAGAGTGCATACACACTCGGACACACACATATACGTATACACACATCTCTAAACTCATCCTGATGACATCCACCCCAAATCTACCTCCCTAATTATTATACAAGAGGAAGACAATATTTCTTTAATCAAAGCTCTAATGCACACATGACTGACTCCATCCGTGCTTCCACCATACGGCTAATCATGAGGAATGAAAGTAGGAGGAGGGTGGGATCTTTCAAAACGTTGGCCTCATGTATAAAAACATTTGGTTGGTACATTTTGGGAAACGTTTCAAAAGAAAATATTAATAATAACGGCGTCACATTGTATTTCAAATCTTGTCAGTTTTATTCCCCTGAACCTCGCTCTAATTTCTGATTGGCTGCTCTGCAGTTGGTGGTTTTTAGCTTTAGCTAAACAGCATGTCCCACTCCGACTTAGTTTACAAAACATGGAAAAGGCAATATATCTTTGAATGGATTTAAAAACATCAGCGTTGCTGATGAAGCAGAAGTTTAACCGGTTACTTAAAAATGCACTAAAAACACTGGAAAAAAGTTTAGCTTAGTTAGCTTTTTGCTACTTTGCTCGGCGCTGCTGGACAGCCAGTGATGAAGATACATTATGACCCAGATATTTACACAAACTACATCAGGGTTTGATGCTAAAAATGACTTCAGTGATAGAAATCTCTTTGAGCAAAACACAAAGGGTCCATTCAAACGTTGGGACTTTGTTTAACACGAGCGGCCAGAGACGGCACATATCCTCCGAGGCTGAAAATTCCCTGGATACAGACGGACACGTGGATCTGGATTAGTTCCTGATATATTTTTTTTTATAAAACCGAGACAGTTTCACCCAGTTTTCTCATTTGAATGTGATATCTATTTATGCAGATAAACAAAAAAAGAAATAAGGTCGCAATGAGGAAACCCTGTCTGTTCATGTTAATCCTCCAGGAAGATTAAACCAGCCATGACTGTCTTTTAGGGAAGGCTTTAGGCCCACAAGCATCTTACTAGCGCCTTTTCTTCAGCTATTTAAGTTAAGTTTCATTTGCCAGTTTTGCTCTTTATGTGATGCAAAATACACTTTCAAAGATTCCTGGCTCTAGATCAGGAACAACAATAAAAAATAAATAAATAAATAAAGAGAAACTGAACCAATCAATCACAAACTTTCCCGACAGAGGAGACAATAATTCAAGAAAAAAAAAGGACGGAAAGGCAGAAAGAAAGCTTCACTTCTAATACAGAAAAACTTTCTAGTTTCCAAAAACACTCACTTCAGTTATAGCACTCAGCTTGTTTCAGTTAAAGGCAGTTATGTGCAACCCTTAGCAAATAAAAAAACGCTTTCAAAAAATGCAACAAGCACATTTGAAAATATAAACACTTGGTATATGCAGTGTAAGGCCATCGAACAAGTGAGGCCTCACGTACAGAGCTAAAGACTAAAGAGACTAAAACAGGCGACTTTAATGTCACATGATGACATTCTCTACATAAGAACGTAAAGCTGCTGCTACCAGAGAGCTACGTGATTTTAAGAAGCTGACCTTAAAAAGCTAAAATCATGAGTGTGTACACACGCCATCATGCCATGTATTCTTACTGAGCAGGGCGCAGGGTTCAGGGAACAGCTCTCCGTAGCGGTTGTTGAAGATGCGAGCAAGATCCTGAACCAGCTCCAAATGTTGGACCTGATCTTCTCCGACGGGGACGTGAGTGGACCTGAGAGAGACGATTCCACAGCAGCACATTAGAGACGCGATCCGTGCAGCACTGTGACAGCACAGAGTTTAAAATACACAGCGAGACGCAAGGACAAATTGGAGACACTTGGAGTCACTGCAGGAGACTTTTTCAGCATGTGTTTGGCAACTCTGTAACTGGAGGAGGAAGCAGTTCATTAATTTTCTCTTTAGAGATGAGACTTTGCTACATCACAGTTTCTCCACAGGAAATGAGCTTTTGGATATATGGCTGCTGAACCAGAAACAGCTGAAGAGATGCCTTCTAAATGCGAATTTGGAAACGCTACGAGACAATAACCCAACCAACTCATCTCACGTGAAAGCCCACTGACGCCTCATCAGCAGGCTGCACCTCACAGATCACACAAAACTCTTTGTCTCAGACAAATTTCCACCAGAAATCGTGACACTGATATTTATACGAACACGTCAGAGGCAAAGAAATTACAGAATGCATTTTTTTCCTCTTTATAATCTCTACTTTGAGGTTTTATCTGGAGATATCTGCACGTTATATTTCTCTTTCCACCCCCACGCAGCAGAGGTGAGATATTAAAAACAACAAATTTTCACCAGCAGTCTTCGTTGCCAGACACGCCGTCCCTGTTACTCGTGATAAATTACAGATCGCACTGTGAACACTTTGCACTGGAATTATTTTCTGCTGGAGAAATGGCCTCTGAGAGCAGCTGGCATGTGCTGTGGATTAAAAGGAACATTGCCTCTGTAATAAAAAAAAGAAATAAAAATGAAAAAAAAGATGCTGTGGAATTGATTTTCTGTGTTGTGAATAATAAGGAGAAAAAAAGTACTAAACTTAGAGGCGGAGATCTCAAAAATAAAACCAAAAGTATCCAAAAATGTTGCTGTTCTTTTGTATTATGGGCAAACTTCTCTGCTAAACAGTATTTTGTAGGCTCTGTGCAGTGAATATTTGTCAGAAGACGTCAAATTTGAGCTTGCAAAAATAAATCAAATGATAAAAATATTTAGATTAGCGCACTGCTCACGATCAGTATAAGTTAGTAGGCTCAGTGTTTGGTATTTGTTATGTGGATTACTGGCTCTGCTCCTTTTTCATTGCAGTTACTGTTTTAATTCACGCACTTCATTCTTTCTTATGTTAGTGGAGGTGATTTTAGCTTCCAGGTTCATATTTAGCACACATTATGGACTGGAACGCAAAACAAGGAAAAGGCACTATCTTTGAATAAATGTAAAAACATCAGCGTTGCCCCAACACTGCAGAAGAATGCAAAGATGAAGCAGAAGTTTAACTGGTTACTTTAAAGATGCACTAAAAACACAGTGAAAAAAGATTAGCTTAGCTTTTTGCTACTTTGCTCCACGCTGCTGGACAACCAGTGATGAAGATACATTATGACCCAGACATTTACACAAACTACATCAGGGTTTGATGCTAAAAACACAAATCTCTCTGAGGCAAAACACAAAGGGTCCGTTTAAAAGTTGGGACTTTGTTTGGGGTTTGTAAACTGCAGTGGTTCTTAAATAGCGCTTTTCAATTCTACTTTCTCCATGTCTCACTCACACATTGCATTTATGCAAGAACGTTTTACTACATACAAGTGCTTTCTAGCAAACATTCACACACATTCACACTCAGATGAATGCAACGGGAGCAACTCAGCGTTCAGTATCTTACAGTCTGGAGCAGATTGGAGCAGCCAGGCATCAAACCACCAACGTTCCGATCTGTAGATGACCTGCTCTACCTGCTGATCCACCTCCACCCCAATAAATTATCAGCACCATAAGTAAAAATATAAAACTTAACAGTCACAAGAAACTACAACATTAAGAGGAAACTGCTGTTAAAGTAATACCTCAGTGAGAGATACTGTATACTGTCATTTATGGGCCGATACTTAAGCAAGACCTCTTTTGCAGTTCCTTTGTTTGTTTGTTTTGTGCTCCAGCTGCTAAGATTAATGCGCTTATGAGCACAGGATGGTCGCACATGTCTGCAAAAGGCTGCAAGCCATGCTTTCAGCAGGGATGTATCCCCCTTCATGGTTTCGTACCTTCATCTCCATCAAGTAAAATAAGGAAGCCTGACAGAAAACACTGTAACAGTCAATCTTTACATGAAGAAGTTGTAAATGATAGAGGAAAAATTAGTTTTTAAAATTCTTTAACAGAGTTTGGAATATAAAAATCAGTTATTCACAGAAGGAATGGCTAATGAGTGTCTTTTGAAAAGCCGTGAATGCGTAGGGTACACAGCCTAAGAAATACGAGTTGAAAGTTTGGTGCTTATGCAAGCATAGCAACATTTATCTGACTGTCACACACACACACACACACACACACACACATAATATAACTGTACGCTACTTGAATGAAAATCTCACTTGTAGAGAAGAATATCGGCAGCCTGGAGGACGGGATATGTGTAGAGACCAACGCTGCCTTCGTTCTTCACTTTGCTCTTCATCTGGAGGAAAAGACGGAGGGAAGCAAGTTGAAGCAGAAAAAGAACAACGATGAGACAGAAACACTAAAAGCAACCAGACATAGAAGCAGACAGGAGAAAGATGGACTCAAGCTGACTTTTTTCCTTTTCCCCATAAAGAGCCATTTTCACTTTCACGACTCATCGACTGAGACAAACGGGGTACGGATGAATTTGCACGGCGTTTTCCACCATTTTTGAAATCAACTCATCTGTTGGGTAAACGAAGGTGTTTTCTAAAGAGCAACAGAGAACAAGAGCAGAGAGACGTGAGCTCTGTTGATCCTCGCTCGTCCTGTATTAAAACTGCATGCAGGTGGGGGGAAAAATTATATGAATTAAAAATGTGGGAAATGCTGCAGAAAAACAAAATAAAAATGCACAGGCATGATGAAACTTAAGAGAAAACAGAGGAATTAATATAATTTGTAAGTGATCCACTGAAGGTAAGAACTGATACGGTGGGATTTATGGTTCGAAATATCACTTCAGTTACAAAAATCCAGATTTATTTTTTTGTGCTGAAGTTGTGTCACAATTTTAAATTTATTGCACAATGAAATTATAGTTTTTCCACTGCATCTACTTGCAGTCTATAAGAGTACAACAATTTGAAGGATTTAGCCACTAAATGTTTACCAGTATTTCCTCCAAATGCCAGGAAGTGATTTAACCTTTATTATGTTTTTGGGTAGTGCACAGCTCTTATCGCAAAGGGAATATAAAATATAGAAGGAAGACACAAAGTGGTCCTATATATACATAAGCAACTGAATTTCGTATATACAGGTAACAATGTACAGAAATATGCATACAAATTGCACGAAGATATATATAAAAGTGAACCGTTATTCATTTATAAAACGCTCACAATCTATATCATCCAGAAACAGTAAGGGCAAACTGGGGACATAATGAAAAACTTTCAAGGTGTGCTACATAAAGCTTTTTAACTTTTGCATTGAACTGCTTGCACCGAGCAGCAAAGGAAATTACAACACCAAGAAAAGGTTCATTTAAAACATAAAATGTTATTTTTATTGGTGAATAAACATTTTTTTATTCCAGTTTCACATGAACTGAAGAAAACATACTGGATCAATTTTTACATGGTAATAATTTAAGCATCCCTGCATAATGTTATGTGTAATAACATAGTTATAACACTAACAAATGTAGCCATGAGGGCAAATAGATATAACATTACAAACTCCCTTTGCAGCTTAAAAGCTAAATATGACTGTGTTTTTGTGTTTTTATGTATCATTATTAATTAACTGATATCAAAAATAAATACTCCTTTGCAGGTACACCATTTTTGCTTTAAAAGATATTGTAGATATTGTATAAATATATACAGAAGTTATACCTCCGAGTCATCGCTTTGCCAGAAACATCCAGCTTATATTAGTGTATGTCCTCATTTTTCCATTTGTTTGGAAAGTTTCTGGGCTGAAGCCTCTACATGCAGGCTGTGCATAGATCCCAAGTCTCTAAAATCACACTGACCAGGTTACAACTCTGGCTCTCCGTCTGTCACTGATGTGTAAAGAGCTGCAGATGTGTGTCTGTTTGACCGATAGCAGTGCTAGCATACACACCCACACACGGAGAGCAGAGAGACCATGCGAAATCCAACCGAGAAGCCCTTTTCCTGCATTGTGCGGGGGTGTGGTTGCGTTTAATAGAGTTCAGAAGCGTAGCGTGAAACGATCAGAAAATAAAAATAATTTTATTGCTCTGATTAACGATTTTCTTCTCACCGACGCCCTTCTGTCATTATTCACTAGCTCGCCCGACCACCGCGGCACTTGCTCCTTCTCAGCCGTTCAACGTTTAAATGTTTGAATGAATTGCTTTAAATTTTGACAGATGCTCGTAGTAAAGCATTACTGCATTTTTAACAGGCCACATTTAAATAAATCAAGCTCGTTTAGCAAAGACAATATAGCATTTTCTTATTTATCATCACATTTATGTGTCAGTAAATCAATTCAGTTTGCACAGTAAAAGACAAAAGAGACAAGATTATGAAAACATATAAAAATATAATGCATCACAAATATTACTCAGTCCTTAAACAACAATGACATGAATGTCTCATAGTAACAACTTTTCTACATCTCTAAAGGTTCCAATAGGCTAACTGGTTGTTTGCATTTGCATTGTATTTTATTATTTTTTAATAATTCTGAATGTTTTATGACATTTTGTTGATTGTGGATACATGCAAGACATCTTTAACATGATAAAGATAACACTTATAGACATATACATACTAAGCAACAACAATGGGGAGGAAGAACTCCCTTTTAACAGGAAGACCTCTCAAGAAGGTCCAGGCTCAGAGGAGTACAGATGGGTACAGAAGGACATAGTTTTCTTTACTCATGTCCACATGCTGGTGCTGTATGAGTGAAATCTGTACCACAGTACACAGTAATTTTTTTTAATTATAATTGTTATTTTAAAATGAGCACCGATACAAACAACACAAATGAAGACTTGTGCGTGATCATTTTATGCACGAGTGTCTGCTGGAGAAGATCTGAGAGTCTCACCTTCCATTGTGGTAGGTGGCGGAGCCGAGGCATACTGGTGAGGCAGCCGAGGATCCAGGAGAGCTCAGCGTGCTCGGACACCTGCAGTGACGAGTGGGGACACATCCAAACGTCAGCATACACCTTTCAATCGCTCATCAGGCTGCAATATTAATAATATTACCACTACATATTAATATGGCTGAATCACAAATATCTACGAACTTGTTGGCTCACCAGTCGGTACCTTATAAGCTGAAGTCATGACGAGATTTCTTTACATGAAATCTAACAGAAACCAACACTGTTTGTTACATGTGTACAAGAGCCAGCCTCCTGCTGCTGTATACATGCAAACTCCCAAGCACGTTGAACTCACTGCACCGCTTAGTCCAGTTAATTAAAGAAGAGAGCCTATAACCTCAGGGAGGCACCAAAGAGATAAACAGAAGAAATAAATTACGCAGGCAGATTAAACAAACACAGACGGATGGATTAAAAGTCATCCACGGGACAGCTGGGGTGGAGGAAAAGGAGGGTAACTCCCTGGCGCCTCTAAGTGGAAGAGAAGAATACTGCCTTTCTACACCTCCATCTGTCACACAGGTGCACCCACTCTCACCTGTAGGCTTATACTCATTTTATCAGTCTTTTTTAATGTCTTTAATAAGCGGGATATTAACAAATAAATACTGGCAGACTAAAAACTGACCCAGCCTAAACTTCATACACTGGATTTCTATACCTTTATCCATGTTTTTTTTTAATAATCCTGGGAGCAAATTACAGCTACTGTGAAAAGAACTTTGTATATATGGACAGCAGCGCTTTCTCAGAAGCTCATAACTGAAATCTTTTAATTCAAAATCTATCAAAGCTGCCGTAGGGCCAGAGGCAGCGTACACCCTGCACAGCTCGCCAGGCTAACACATACACACAGATAACCATTCACTCTCAGCGGAGGTAGGTTGGTTATTCAATTAGAGGATTAAGGAAATAGTTTTTACATGTGGACAAATAACCCACAACACAAAGAGGTGAATGTTAATGCAGTGTAGCTGATGCATCTGGTAGCAGTAAATTAACCCGATGTGAAAAAAAATGCTTCTGTGTCTAACAGCCAGTGTGTGTGGATGCAGGAAATATCCTTGTGCTTCAGCAAATTAAAGTTTATGGACGCTGACTATATTGCCATCCTCTCCGTCTCTTGCAGCTTGAAAAGCATTCTGGGGAGCATGATGTCAACAGCAGACAGCAGGAACATAAAGCAGGATTTCAGGCTAGCATGTAGGGGGCCGGTATGCATTACACACTGCAGACAGACAAGAGATGGGACAGATGTCGATGACAACAAAGAGAGGGCAAGGATATGGTTTGAACAGTGCAATAAAACGCTGATATTTAAAAGGCTTAGTAAAAACACAGCCTCCATTCATGCTGTATCGTAAGAAAGCCCCGCAACGAGAGATATGCTAATGTTGCGGATCATATCGGCATTAGACTGACAGTAACAGCCATGGCAGCAGCTCCTTAGGACTGCAAAGAAGGGATTTTAGAGAACAGCTAACAGTTGTCCCAACACAGTAAATCCACTTTTCTGCTCAATACTTCTATAAAACTCAGTGGTATTAAAAAATGAAGTCAATGAATCAGCAGATCCGCAAATCCTCCGAGTTCAGCTCGTCACCAACTCTTTGCATTTTTTCAATTAAGTCCAGTATTTTCTTTGGGCGGCCATCGTATTTTTACATGTGGAGCGGGCGTGTTCAACACAGGGGTCGCCTTGCTGCCAAGTTATGTGGCATGAAGCTAAACAAGAATAAAAATAGGACTCTGTGTTTGTGTGTGTGTGTGAGGAGTGGGTGGCAAAGAAACACAGATGGACTGAACTATCCACACATACACACGCACCCACCCAACTTAACTTGTAAGTAAGAAAAGAAAAATACACATGTGGTGTCAGGGGAGAAGCAAACAGCTGTTCTGATTTCTCTCTCCATCGTCAGTGTGAGCTCAAGCCTAAATTCGGAGTTGATGTGCTGAAGTGCTGCAAATGTTAAGACTTGTCGTTATCCTTCTCAGTTTCTTCACGTGGCCTAAAGAAGGACTTAACGGTGGTTTGTGTCAGTTTGTGTTTTTACAGGCTCTGTGAATTGGCTGAGCACACACTGGAGATAAGAATCAGGAGCAAGGAAATAAACATTTTGGGGTCTGTCAGCATGTAGGAAGGTAAATATGAGAGTCGACATCACGAAAATAAACCGATTTTCTTCTTTGAAAAACCAGAAATGAGAGCAGAAGCTGCCCGGCTTTAAAAAAACAAAACAAAAAGACAAAAAAGGGCACTTCTATTCATAAACAAACACTGATGTGCTCTCTATGTGATAACCACATGAAATGTGAAAAATATTCTGCAGACATGAGTGTGAAATCTGAATTATATATACATGCAAAGCACATGTAAGCTTGCAGTGTTTATCACATATAAATAGTACTTTCTGCACCTGTGAGTATTCATTTATAGATAGAAGTGTATATGCATCCAACACACTATGCAGGGAACTACACAGCAAGGATAACACATCATATATATTTATAAATGGCATCAATCAAACATGCCCAACTCACCTGAGACTGCTGGAAGAGTATCGCTTTCTCTGGGTTGATACCGCAGGCCAACAAGCTGGCAGCCATGTCCAGTATGTTACTCTTTAGCTGCGTCGGATCCTGGGGCTGGGTGATGGAGTGCAGATCCACAATGCTGTAGAGGACTGAGGGGTACTGGTGCTGCAGGGACACCCAGTTCTCCAGAGCACCCAGGTAATTTCCCAGGTGGGGCACTCCAGTAGGCTGAATCCCTGAGAATACACGGCCACTTCTTGGAGCCTCCTGGGGAAAAAGAAGAAGGAATATGCTCGAGTTGGCTCTATAGCACTTTGGATTTGATAATGAAATAACATCATGGAAATGTAATTACAAATAGTGTCATGTATAATCACCACGAGCAATCAAAGATGTTCCACTGTCTTCATCACACCTCTGAACACTAGTCTCTCTTAAAATAAAGAACATATACCTATGAAGCACATCTTATTCAATTCAATTTTATTTTAGTTTCACGAAATCACAACAACAGTGGCCGCAAGGTGCAAAAAAACTCAACAATCAGACGACCCCCTAGAGCAAGCACTTGGTGACAATGGGAAGGAAAAACTCCCTAATCGCAGGAAGTAATCTCTGGCAGAACCAGGCTCAGGGGGAGGCTGAGACCAGTGAGGGGAAAGAAATAGAGCCAAAGTTTAATATCATCCCTTTTTAAGCACATTAACTTATGTTCTTAAAACAGTGCCTATAACATCAATGTCTCCAAATTAGCGCAGCAATGCTTGGTTGACTCTAAAAGTCAAAGCTAAGGCCAAGACAAAAGATCCTTCAAAAGGGAGAAAGTTACAACTAGAAAGAAGCCTGTAGAGGCCGAAGTGTCAGTGTTAAACTATTGGCAGGTTGGGGGCCATTAGCAGTCATGCTTGTATTACTAAGATGCTAACTCCATGGCTAGCACCTCTGTTCTCTCCCAAACACATCCAGCACAAAGAATGCATCACCTCATTGGCCAACAATATCACTTACAACCATCCAACCAGCTTCAGAGCCTTTCATTACCGCAACAGAAAGCAGCACAAAAAACGGGGATAAAAAAACAGCATAAATACATCACATATAACAACAGCAGCCCACCATAGAGTTAGGGGTTTTTTCTATAATTAAAACAAGGACCTTATTTTAGAGACAGCAGCAGGCTCTCAACATTCACCAATTGAAAAAGGGAGATCAGTATTGGTGGTTGTACCACTGGACTAAAACTATATTTCTCTTCCTGCAGAGTCTGACTGGGGCCAAACACCCCATTTCTCCTGGCATCAGTCGGCTTCACTGAACCTTGGCTTTCAATTAGCCTTGCTAGGCAAGAGTCTTAACCTCTGCTTGTGGCACCACACGATACAATTAGAGGGCAAGCAGAGCGGCACCTGTTATGACACATGAAACCACGCTGGCATCCCAAACTAGGGCTTTTCAACCAAAGCCGTTACACAGTAGATTAGGGCTTCAACAGAGCAGAAAGACACATGAACGCAGACTGGAACTGTTTTTGTTGGTCTGGCAGAAAGACAAAATCTTTGGCGCTTGGGTAATACACATAACAGCCCACAGTGGAGACAAGGATTCAGTTCCCGGCAGAAGTGGCTTGGATGAATGCTCAAGGTAGATAAAAAGAACCACCGCATGCCTGAGGACTAGACCTTTGAGGTCTGCAGGATGACTGCGTGGCCAGAAATACCTGCCAATTGCCTGCTTTAGAAAAAAAAAGGAAGGTTCATGGGCTGCATTGTTACAGGTGTGTTATTACCGGTGTACCAAAATACAATGGAATACAAATCTGGAAGTGTAGTTTTAAATAACTACATGGATCCATGAATTTAAAGATAGTATGGCAATTTACAGGACTTTACACAAGGTGTTGTGTATGGCTCAAGCACCTCAATCCACAAATAGTAGATAACTGTGAGCCAGTACCAGTATCACTGCAATATATTAAGAATGTGTGTTTAATGAACAGTCTGTGCATTAAAGTTGCTAGATGATCTCAAATTGTGTAAGTTTCAGAACAGTTTAAGAACCTGCATTGTTTTAGTTGTAGGATCCCACCACTATACCAACATGTAGGGGTCTTATTGGATGGAAAGTGGAGGCTGTACTTTTAATGCAGCGTTCAAGATAAAAAATTATCCTACGAATATGCTTTGAATATGCTGGCAAGAAGCAAAGGAAGAGAGTCAGCAGCTGACAAATCAATCTTACCACAACATCCATTTAGAAGGTGCTCAATAGTTTTCAGTTCTGTACCACGGACTGGATTTTCCCCACTTATTACTACCTCTGTATGCTCCAAGTTATGTCTATCCAAAACCTCTGAAAACGAAACTTGTGCTAAACTGTCAGATTTTATGTAATAACCTCACAGTCATTTTCAAAGAAAATATGTTAAGCTTTATATGAGATAGCACTGATGGGTTGTAAACAGCAACACCTGGACGTTTTGACTGAAGAGCCCATTTTAAAAACTCCCCCCAACCCCACAAAGCCCACAGGATCTCTGTGTTATCGCCTCAAAATCTGACTGGCGATCATATGTTCCCCAGCTGCACTTTTCAAGGTTATTATAACTAATCATTAAAACCTGAAGTTTTCAGAGGATATCCTCTTCAGTCACCGCTCAGAAATCAGTTATCTTGACAGCTTGCTGAACTAAATCACATTCAATCTGACTGAGGGACAGGCTCACCACAGCATCTGAGATCAGATAACAGTTGCTCTCTCACCGGCGTAGCCCAGAGGTTCTACATCTTTAAACCCTGAGGGATCGAATAACAACTGCTGGGAGGCCAGCGTTGGTCCACAAAGTCTCCATCTACTGGCCTGAGGGAGCAGCTTTCCACCCAGCGAGAGAGAGGCAGGAAGGAACTGGGTGCTTATGTCATTACCGACAGGGTAATTGCGCTGGAGTGCCATTGATGCTGAGAGCCTCTTAAGAGGTGTCAGGATTGATTTGGGTGCGGACGGGACCCGGAGTCTGGCTCATGTGTGTTCTCACCTCGAGCTGACATGCCAAACGCATGTTCCCCCCCTTCTGCTCCGGCCCCCAGGGGAGGCCATTAGCCATGCAGACATGGTAATGGTGTCATTTGAGCCAATCGAGTGTCAAAAGAGAGTCAACGCCACAGCTAACTAGCCACTGGGCAATCATGGGCTATCGCGCTTTAAGCCACTTCGCCAGACACCTCTGTGTTACTTTTGGTCTGAGGAAAGTGTCTTTAAACACATGCCACTATAGCTCTTGGAGGAGAAAGTAACCTACGCAAGTAAGTAAATCAACTGGAGCACGATGACAGAGGCGACAGCAAATGCTGTAAAGCAATTAATGTTTGTAATGAATACGGCGCTGCAAAGCCAACAGTAATAAAATATTATCAACAAGCACACTTTTGCCACGCACTATATTAAACCTGAGCTAATTCAATAACTTGTGAAATACTTGTATAGTGCTTGACCTTACATCTTTAAATGACTCCCAGTGGTATGTTAGACAATTTCCAGTAAGATAAATCAAATATATTTCTTACTCTAAACCAGATTTAAACATATTAATAAAGACCTGAAACCATCATAAAATAGTGCTAAAGTTTGGCCATTTACAAAATGCTAGAAATCACAAGTTATTCTATTTTACAATATCACCTCTGCCACGGAGCTTATGTGTTTCATAGAGTTCACCAGCGTGTATTTCTGTCTGTAATCACAGTAGCTCGAAAAGTTTTGAATGAATTATGATAAAACTTTGTAGGGGTGTAGAGTGGGATCGTGTTTACAATCTTACATCCACCAATGGCCTTCAAGGTCAGTTTAATATTTTATTGGTCTAAACTGGAAAAAGCCTTAAAACTCAGAAACTATGATTCTTACAATATGATGTCACATTTTACCCCTCCAACAAAGTCAATAGATAGAACTGAAGCAATTCAGTTCTATTTATACAGCACCAAATCACAACAACAGTCACCTCAAGGTGCTTTATAGTGTAAGGTAGACCCTACAATGATCCAGACCCAGCTTATAAGAATATGATTCTTATGATTGTAATAATAATATAAATTTTGTTATGTACATTACAGTAACAGGTTTTAATCATTTAAATACATGTGCAATGTGCCTTCGCTGAATAATTTTTTAATTAAATTAAACTTGGGATCAAAACCTTTTTTTACTTATTCACATATTTATTATTAAATAATTAAAGCAATTGCACTAAACACTGAAAATAGATACATGTATTACATCTACAAAGAAAAAATGTTAAAAAATATTTATATTCAACATTTTGTATGTTAAAATATGTTTCAACAGGGGAAATAATAAAAGCTGCAATTTGCAATTGTTTTTACTGCACTACAAACTTTTCAAAGTACATTTAAGAAGACCAAAGAAAATAAAATGAAGGGTCCACTTCAATTGCTTTATAAATAAAGGTGGTATGGTATGGTATGGTATGGTATGCTATGGTATGTACAATACCATTCCCTTCAAACTAAATACTGCCCAGAGAGTGAGCTGCCTTGGCAGAGGTTTTGCACTCTTGGGGTGCTTCTTGTTGTGTTCTTTGATCATTTTTTTCTGAGGTAAATAATATTTTGGACCAAATGTGTTGTGTTTATTCCTTTATTTGAGAACAGAACAGACACTCTCTGTGGGTTGAAATATTCCAAAAACAAAACAAAAAAACACTTTCAGCCACCAAAGTGAAGGAACTCTGGCCAGCTGGCCTTACAACACCGCCCTCCCTGGAGTATGACAGATGGTGTCTGGCTCACATATTCTCAATTCAAGAAAAAAACAAAAAACAAAAAGAAAAATAACTGAGACAAAAGTCTGAGTAACAGCAGACGTTAATTCTTAGTTAACAAATAAAACACTTCCTTCTTGTCCAGTTTCCGTTTTATACAAGCAAACCTCTGTTGAGCAGTGTTATCTGTCTTCTTCTATTGTCTTTCCACTTCTGTCTCTTTCTGCCTCATTCTCATAGTTGCTGAATACCTGCTGATGACACAGAGCAGACACGGAGCAGACACGGAAAAGGCTGGCCATTCTCGCCTCATATTTTTACACCGACAGGAGCGTGGTGCTTTCAGACCGCACCGTCGCAAAGGCGACGAAAGCTTTCTTCATCCACGTCTGCCATATGCTAAATGCATTACGCACCATGTGTGTGTGACATTAACGCCAACAGCTAGAAGGTTACATACACTAAAAAGGCCATGCTTTCACACTTGCACTACCTTTCCGGGAATATGTGTTCATTTGTCCGCGTGTGTGGTATTATCCGTAGGGATAGCGATCATGTGCAAACAGACATATGTCCGCACGTGTAGTCTATGCCTACATCAACATCAGTGAAGCTGTGAAGGTGTCTGTCCATGTGAATTTGACAGCTCGCATCAAGTGGAAAGAACACTATCAGCCAGCCTATCAAAAACAGTAACATGACTTAGATCCCACGCGCAAGCTGCATTATTAAATGGAAAACAACTGTCACTGGCGCCACTTCATTCCAATCATTTGAAGACGAGGAGAAATCAGTGATTGCTTTCCCACAGTTTAATAGAAAGTCTCATTCCAGGAAAATTTCCGTCTTCTCTCCAAAGTATTCCGCAGCACTGGAACAACTGCATATTGGGAAATGACAAATATTGGATTCATCATTTGACTGAGTGCAAGCTACAATGAAATTACGTCCTTAACGAGGAATGTGTAAAATGACAGATAGCAGTGGGAGCAGATGCATAAAAGTGGATACACAGACTCTGGGCTTGAATCTACACTAAATAAAAAAATCATATATATGATTTCCCTCTGCTAGATTAAAGGCCAAACATTTGGATGCTTCCAACTCACATTTAGGCTGAACTGGACAAAGTGCGATCGAAAAGTTTTCTCTGTGGAAAACCTCCTTCATGGTTGCCTACTTAGAGAGCAATGTTGTTTTTTGTTTTGTTTTTTTACATTTCCAGCTGATACTATCACACTTTGTTTACCTTCGAAACGTAGAATAAATGTACACCTCATCTGAAGTCTCTGAGAAAAGCACCCACTCTTTTACACATCATGTCAAGCTGGGATTTCCTAATTCTCTGAGGTCTTACGTTAGTCGTGGTTTTACACATCCCCAGCACTCCTTTATTTTATCTAGACATTAATCATTGCAGACGCACATAAGAGTGCAAACTTCAATTTCTAAACCAATTTCCAGTTGCGAGAACTTCACGCAGACCATTTCCTTTTGTGCTACATGTGAGAATGGCCAACTGTGCAGAATTTATGCTTTTGTTACTTTTGTTCACTAAAGCTGCTATGCAATCTGAAAAAAAAAGCCAAAACAGACCACAGCTTCATCATCATCATTATTATTATTATTATTATTATTATTACTAGTACTGCTGCTATCAAGCAGTTGTAGCTTCCAGCTAGTGTGACCCGACAGTCTCGAACTAGTTATGTTATTAATCACAGCCATGGTTTTGGTTGAGCTAAAACTTGCATAACACCTCATTTCTCTTCTCAGATCTCCTCTAGACCGCTTTTCAGAGCTCATACATCATATCAGAGCCTCAGTGTCCTGGCGTGGTCCACTGATATCTCTCTCACCGTGGAGCTCAGGAGGAGGTACGACAGTCACCACCTTTTTACTACGCCAATTTCAGCACGTCTGAAAAAAAGAAAAAACACCTCTGGGAGCATCGCTGCTTTCCCTGCTGTGAATTACCATCAGCTCTTTGTGGGCAAGCAAAGCACCCCAGATCTAACCCTGTCTGCGGAGCACAGAGATGGGCCCACGGATGGAGGATTTTCGCTGCGCTCCCGCTGAGTGTCTTGCACATTGGATCCAGTGTTCTTATTCTGTCCTGGGCACTGCAGGCACCCCATTAACGCCAACATGCTGAAATACACTTTGACACAGAGCCCCCCTCTTTACCCACATATCTTTCTTCATCTCTGTCTTTCGCTCACTTAGGGACCTGTTAAAGCAGGCAACCGACAGAGCTGCACTTCAGTCAGGTATCAAACAGGAAATAGGGCTTACTGTACTCCCCACCATCCTCACCCCTTTATTCTTAAAAGCATGTGTGTGTTTAGCCAATGTGAGGATACACTCAAACGTGAAACAAAGTCCATATGACCACAGAGAAAATGTGCACACACCATGAACGTGTATTGATGAAATTAACTGAAGAAAAGTAAATGGAGCGCTGGATAAAGCAGGGGACAGAAGAACAGGATAAAATATTAGAGGAAGGAATATGATAAAAAAAAAAAAAAAAAAAAAAAAAAATCAGGCTGTGACTATAGTCCAGTCAAAGGCATTTTTTTCCTTTTTTCCCCCCATAGAGTGGATTGGAGGGGCAGCAGAAGAGAAGGCCCAAAAGGAGCAATTGATTAAATCTGCGGTTGACGTGTGGGACAGGTGAGATTGATGAGGTTCCTCTGAGCTTCACACTGTGCAGAGAGCGGGGGTACAGGAACAGAACGCTGCAGTGTGGCAGGCCAGGGCTCGGGGCCCGCTCGCGCCGTGGGGTCCCTTGGCTGATTAATGGGACTGGAGGCCCTTCAAAAACAGCACTCCCCGCAGACAGGGCTCAACAGTGCTCCAAAAATAACCAGGCAGCAGAGGCAGCTCCGGCCTCCAGTCCTAAATGTCTGCAGCTTCTGAAGAAACCAGACTTCTGTACAGCCTGGGGGGAGATCATCAAGAGGACCGGTGCCTACTTAAGACAGGAAACTTGGATCTGGCTCATTAGAAACTAAACATTTAATGACTTTTCTAGTTTATGGGATGTGACAAACACTGACAACCGATAGTGTATCAATGACAGTGTCCTATTAGGTGCTGATGTTATTATACATAACACGTGTGAAAGATGGTTAATCCAAAGAAGCAGAAACTTCACACCATTTAACATTAAGGCTCATAATAAAACATCTTCCTAACGAAAATTTAAAAGACTACTTTTGAATACTTTAGTATTTTTAACCACATCTCAGTGTTTCCCACAGACTTCCATTTGATTTGTTGGCAGCAGGGGAGGGAAGGATGCATGCACAGGTGGACGCATCTTTTGGGCACAATCACACTTCCTTAAAATAATGAATAAAAAATTAAACAGTTTTCTTTCGCAAATGTAAGTACAGATATTTTGTGACAAATAAACAACACAGAAATGATCAGCTGCCTCTCTAATGAGATGCCCAATTCACAGCTTTGGATAGCAGTTAGCTAGGACATCTGAATAGCTCTGTAGCCTTGTTGAACTTGGGCCAATGGCACATAAACCAGTTCTGCAGCTGCTGCAGGTTCTGTTTAGATTCCCCTCCAGTTCACAGCACATCTGCAGAGCAGAACAACGTCTACTTCACTGAAACTCAAAAGAATGGGAAGGGTTGGGGATAGCTGATTAGCAGTAATTGAAATTAAGATTGAAGGGATGATAATTTGTGATGAAAATTAGTCATCAGGCATCTATTCCTTCTGTTTATACAATTCAGGATAGCGGAGGGGGTGTTGGAGCCCATTCTAGCTATTATGAGATGAGAGGCAGGGTACACCCTTGACAGGGCATTAGTCTATCACAAGCCTCACACACAGAGGCAATTCACGTTCACCTTCACACCTACAGCCAATTTACTAACACCAATTAACCTTAAGTGTATGTCTTTGGACCGTGGGAAAAAGCTGGGAGAATACGCAAACTCCAAATTTACTGGCTCGCTAGTAAATTTGAACCCAAGAACTTTTTTCTCTGACATGATGGTGCTAACCACTGCATCGCCAACCCTTCCATCTCTTGGATGTATGTAACATCTACAGCTATATGACCAAGAGGTAGAAACCAAATCTCCACTGCAGATAGTAATTTCAACTAGCCATCCTGTGGATGAGGAAATTAGCATAATATTTACAAAAATAAAAAAATGATCTTTTATAATACATCTTTTCTAAAAATATATAGATGTTAATAATCATTTTATGTGTGATGGTGTTTGAAAAAGTTTCATTCAGACTGGTCACCCCATAATTAAAGAGAGCACACATACACACATACAGACGTATATACTAAATAATCTACAATCAGAGTAAGATGACATTGAAGCTGTTGTAAAGACATCATAAAGCACTGTTTTTCATGCAACAGTGTTCACAAATCTTTCAGACTAAACAGTGGGCCCATGAACTTCATGGACCAATCAAATACTAGAAATGCAAAGCAGCTGTATTAGTATTTATCAAATAATTAGGCAGCATCAGACAAACACACCAATGCAGTTTTTTGGAGGGGGAAGTTCAGCTCACCTTTCACTTTAACCAACTAACCATTCACAGCAAACCATTTAGCATCCTAATTTTAATATCATAAAGGTTTATCCTTCTCACAAAAGTTGAATCAATCCAAAAGCAGGATCACTGACTACAACCCAGCTCAAGTTCAGCTCTGCTAGAGCCAAACCAGTTTGCCTACAAAAACGATCCAAAGAACAGCAGCTGTGCACAGCTGGAAAACTTCGTTTATAATGCAATTTTTTCACTCTTAGATAAACACATTTATACCAGAGCTACTTACTGCCATGCTTTGGCTCTGTTCAAGCCATTTGAAATAGCTTCATTAAACCATTTCCTTCCCTTTCAATGTTGACAATGGATATGTTTAATTTCATTTCATTTCACTTGCTGGAAACAAATGACTGACAGGAACTCAAAAAGAAAAACACGCAAGCGTCACAAGACAGCAAAAACCTAGCCAGCGCACACGTCATAAATTTGACAATATGTAATTAAAGTAACACTCAGGGTGAACCTCCACCTCTGAAGAGTGCAGTCATTTCCGTCTCCAAAGGCAGTGTCTCTCGATTTGAGTGCAACTCAGAAGGCACAATATCAGATACTCGTTTGGTTTTAATTAAAAATGTCAGAAGCTTGGGAAAAAGTGCTGCATTCAGCACAAGCTGAAGCATGGAAGAACTAGTAAGATTTGTCAGGTACCACTGTGGGCACGCCTGTGGAGCGACTCTGTAATTCGACTTGGCTATATGAAATTATCCAAACGAATACGCTGACATATGGGATTGCTTTAAGAAACGGGTAATGTGCGCGGCATCTGAGTGAGGGCCCCGGCTGCAGAATGATTACGACAGACCTAATTACACAGGAGGGACTGCTGAGAATTAGCGGGCTTTTCTGACAGTTGAAAATAAATAGGGCAGTTAATGAACATCCTCAAAGGAGAGACTGTGTTTCCGCGCTCTCGCAGGCCCCTCCCGTGTGGTGTGGGAACAGCTCTAATGGTTTTAGCTGACACTCGAGTAAGTGAACGTGGAGTCGAGGAGAACGGAGAGAAAAATTAGAAGTCACTTCCTCTTTCCTGGAGCTGGAGGCTGACATGACTGATATCAACCAATAACGGGAGCACAGGCTGGGGATGCCTGGATGGGGGAGAAATATATTTACAAGTGATGTGAGGATGTGAGGTAATTATAATGCTGTAGAGTTAGAGTAGAAATATTTCAGTGCTATCCAAACAAATCTGCAGTTTCTCAAGTGCAAAGATACAAAGATTTCTATATAAAGATTTGCTTATTTTTAACTGAGAACTGTTTTTTATTTTTGTTTTTATTTTCTTGAGGACAAAAAAAGCTATCACAGTACCTCTAAAAGCTAGTGTAAGACAATAAATACTATATTAAAAATGACCTAATGCTTCTTTTTTATTTAATTTAGACACATAAAAACTAAACAGTAAATATATCGAGTTTGACAGAGCTCCACTGATGTACCAGCTATCCGATATTAACGATATAACAGAAAAAATGTAATTAAAAAGTAAAGATGCAGGACGAAAACTATTTATTCATGTTATGACTGTTGATGTTGCATAGTTACTCCAACAGAGGGCGCTCTGAAGCTTCCCTGTGTTCCGAACGCCACAAACACGACAACGAGCTAATCCAAGAGCCTGAAGCGTAAACGAGTTAGTTATTTTTAAACTGCATTTTAAAATATTTTTTTATTAAGGTCTCATAAATAATTATGCATTACAAATATTTGGGAAATTTGTTTGTTTCCTATGTCTGAAAAGAAAAGAAAAAAATATCGGCCAATATCTTGGATTTTTAAATCATCAAATACCTGTATCGGTCTTAAAAATCTTTTAAGACTAATACCTCGTCTCATGTGCTTGTAATGAGAAAGACTCCTGGTTAAGGAACTCACAAGATGAAATTTAAAAAACAAAAAAAAATTTAGATATACCTTACTTACTGCAAAAGTTCTTGTAAAAAAAAAAGAAAAAAAAGAAGAAGAAGAAAAAGAAGAAGAAGAAGAAGAAGAAGAAGAAGTAGTAATGGAAAAAAAAACAACGATGGCATTAAAGTGGTTTAGTGTAACAATGTTTTAAGAGTTGTAACAGTGCAAAGTTGAAATAAGTGATTATAATGAGAAAACAGATGATTCCCTGTTAGATGTGTTACACTGTACAGATGTAGCTTGAGCCCTTTAGAAAGCTTCTCTGCTGCATGTCCAGCAAGCGGTGAGAGGTTGGTCGGGATTATCCATGATGGATTACAGTTTGTTAAGTGACCTTGCTAAAGTGTCCAGTTTGCAGCCAATCGCAGAGCCAGTCATCCCGATGAGTTTATTCAGTTCAGTCATCGCACAGCTCCAATGCTGCTCTGCCAGCACAGCCTAGTACTGACTGTTGCACACACTGAAGGATCTCAGCTTCTTTAGAAACTACAGCCCTGCTCTTCCCCTTTTGTACGCAGCCTCTGTGATGGGCATCCAATTCATCACCACGCTGTCCCAGACACAGGCTGTGTAGTTTCCTCTTCCCTCTGAAGACTGGTGTTAGGCTCCAGTCCAACGCAGTGACAACAACTAGAGTTTTGATCTCAAGACTTAAAACAAAAAAAGAAGTTCATCTGCAAAATTCGTGAAATTATTTTGGAATTGATGCACTAATCAGACATCACAACTGCATTCTAAGACATTTTATACCTTTCAGCTGCAATGTCTCTCACCACCAAAAAAAGCTGGGAAAAACATGCATTTCTAACTCGTTCATCCAGCCAGCCAGGACTGCAAAAAACAAAGCAAAACAAAAACACATTTTAACTTTAGGCCTTGGTCAAAGTCAAAGTCAAAGTCAACTTTATTTGTCAATTCTGCCATATGTACAGGACATACAGTGAATAGAAATTTCGTTACTCTCAAACCCTAGATGAACATTTAAACATTTGGTGTTTGGCAAGTTGATGTTTCCTCGCTGATATTTGCTTTCCCAAACAGGCATCAAGAGTGAATTCTAACTAGGAGACCAATATTTAAAAGCAAACCACAGCCGACAAACATTTCTCTCCAAATCAAAAGCATCTGACAAACGGTCACACTTCATCTTTGTGTCAGTCCGTTGAGGCTCACTGACTTTTTACAGTGCAGAAAAACCTCTAAAAGAGCATCTTGTTTGACGCACATCACACCTCGGAGCATTGTGAGCACGCTCGTGTTTGCACTCGGCCGTCCACATTTGGAGAAAATTAAAACAAATGAAAACCAACACTTCATTTCTGATGTTATTGCTGGTAATGAAGCACTGCTGTGATGCTTTCAGAGTTCCCCCCCAGCTTTCCACCCCTTCCTCCCCTCTCGTCGCACACCTTCTCCGGCCCCTCCAGAGACTTTGGCTTAACAAAATACAGACGAGATGGCAGTGAACGCAGATTCTGTGTTACAGCTCGTACATCAACCAGCAGTGGAGTTTTGAGCAGATGGGTGAAGTTTGGAGGTGCACAGACATGCCAGAACAACTCAATATTTAGCATTGTTGTTACTCTGAAACAAACTGGTTGTTTTTACGTGTGCCAAGGGACTCATCGTTTGCCTTAACACATCATTTGCTTCGCAAGGGCAGCTGCACAATGATAGAAACCCTAAGCTGACTTATATTAGGCGTGTTTCTCGAATCCACTGAAGTCAAAAAGGTACACTTAAGGAGTGCTACTGAGGATGTGATGTCACATGCCAGACTAGGAAAATAAACTCCGCAAAACAAACTCAAGCCAGACGAGCAAATGAAAACTACTAAAATAGTGAACAAATACGACGTGTTACATCACAGAATAAATCTTCAAACTCATGCAGAAACCAAAATCACACTAAATGACTCTTCATAAGAAAAAAGAAAAAAAAACTGTGACACCATGTTTTGCTTGCTTAATTCGATCTCAGTTTACTTCCTCCATTTCCCAGAATGCCTTTCCAACAGGGACTGGGTGAAACTATGTTTTGTTCTAGTTTGATCTATATTTTAAATCTTTACATAAACTGTCTGATTTATGGCTGAAGTCTTGGACTGAATCAATCATAGTTACATTCAATACAATTCACTTTTATTCTATTTATATACCACCAATTCAGATAAACAGTGCATGTGGACAGCAAAAAAATTAAAATGCAGTGTAAAAACCATCAGCAATTGTCACATGATCATTTAAATTATCTTCATTTGCATGCATTAACAGCCTGACTGTAAACTGACTCAAAGAAAAAGAAAGTCTAGGATCAAATGTCAGCTGGCTACACCCATAAGTTCCAAACTACGGCCCCAGCCTCCAATATTCCTCCAGCCAAAGGAAGAATATTGGATGATTGAATTCTTGCACAGAATAAAAATAAACATAAGGTGTAATGAGGCGTTCCAGGTTCAGAAGAGATCAGAACATTTTCCCACATCGTCAGCAGTTTTCCAGATACACATTAGCTTCATCCCAGCCAGTTATAGTCACACTGCACATCATTTTAATCACTTTAGATTGATTTCCAGAATTCCCGTAATTTTTCCAGAATGGGTCTAATTCTGAATTTGGAAATTCTAAAACTAGTTGAATTAATCAACTTAAAAAACAAAACACAACAACAATAATAATAATGATAAACTTATTAAGTTGAATCTATTGGTCAGTGCCATGGAAAATTGCTACAAACTTTACATTTCAGCAGTTTAAAGAATAGTTGGGTTTTTTTACATGTATTCATGAGGCTTCAGTGAGAATATGCATTTCCAGGGTGTGGAACCTGAATTTAATATCATCTGTCTTTATTTTCATCCTGAGTGCAACAAAAAGTACGAGTATTTTTCTTCTTTTGAACAAGAAGAAATCTGATAGCGCCGACTAAAGAGTGTCATATAATCATTGTGCCAAAACGAGTGTCAGTACTTTTCATACTTCATACTGTGTACAGTGACACAGTAGTATGTCATTAGCATGAAAGCTCTCCGCTGTAAGTAAAGACACACAGCTTGGCAAAGTAATCCACCACAAAAATATTGCTAACAACAAACCTAATCATATACTAAAATCAGCCCGACCCAGCTGAACGTGGGTATTTTAAAGAAGCTAACAAAGGAAAGGTGGCTAAAGCTAACCAGAGCTCAGGGCCAGCTGCAAGCCAGCAGTCTCGGTATAAGCAAAAGATCAAAGTGGCTACAGGAAGATTATGGAGACGAGTGAAAAAGAGAAATGGGTTATAAACATGCTAGAAGATGATGTAGTTACTGACATTAGCTTTGTTACACAAGTCTGCTGCACCTGCTTTTGTTCGGTAATACATCAGGTAAAGGTGGGTGTCCAGCCACTCATTTACAGGTCATTATTTGTACCTTCTGTCAGTAGCTGAACACGTTGTTTTCAATTGTTTAAATAAGTAAGAAAATGTTATTCCTAAACCAGATTTAAAGCCAAAGAGCTTTACATTAATATAAAACAGAATAAACAGGTTCCAAAAATCTGACACTACATTCACTCACAGTGTTTACATGAAATAACCCAAATTAATTTCAAATTTAAAAACAGCCACAGTTGAAGCTTATCTCAGGTCCCTTATGAGGTTATTACAGAGTTTTGGTGCAACAACAGCAAAGGCATGAGCTCCTTATGAAATAAGCTTTGACCACAGGATAATCAGCAGTCTCTGAGAACTCCACTCTTAGAAAGATAAATTTGCCAGGCCCTGAAAAGAACCCTGTCTAAAGAAAATTCTTAATATAGGCAAACACCTAATCATAAAGTAAACACAATAAAGAATCTGGCGTTTTATTGCCAGATTTTGATACTTCTCTTTTAGTTTTTAGAAATCAGTGACATGGCTACAGGAAAAAATAATAAAAACAATGTATCAGAGTGATGTTTAGGTTCTAATGAGCTTATGGTAGTTTACCTAATAAGAAAGTGTTTTTAACGGGAATAAAAGAAGAAATAAGAAGCACCTGACTAACGTCACAGACATATCTCTGATGACGGAAACAATGGTGATAATGTGACCCAACATAGTTCGATGCATTATGTCAGTTAGATTTGTGAATACATCCTTTAGTCTGCAAAACAGCACTTCATGGTGCACATGCATGAGACGGACTGGATCGAAATAGGACATATGCAAGGCTGACTAATCTGCAAATTCTAGTCTCTGCCATAATACACCTCTATTGAATTTTTCCACCTTCCTTGTAAAGAACTACACGTCAAGTGTGTTGCTGCAGCAACCAGAGCATGTTTACTGTGTGCATGAGTTTATTAGAAACAGACATAACACCTAGGGCACATCTAAACTGCTTCAAAGCGTAATGCACCTGTTAATGTGCATTACTCATTTATTAGCTGACCTTCTTTGAGTTCTCAACACGAAATAAATACCGAAAGCATCGCTTTCAACGAAACTCTTCTCAGAACAGCGTTTATTGCATATGAATTTTTCACCCACGAAGCTCGTGAATAACTACAACAGCTTTCTTGCAAAGCATACCTTGTTTTCCGGACGAAGTCCTACGCAAAGCAACCTTTTCGGCGAGTTTAACTTCTGAATGAATCTGGGGAAATGTTTCAAGTTATTCCGCATGGGGAGCGCCATCTTTGAGTGCAGCTTCCAACTACGGCGGCTGTGAAAGGACAAAAGGGACAGTGGCGATTCAGTCAGGGCGTTTATAAGAGTTTTGAAATTGGGTGGCAGGACGGGCGGCCCAGGGAGGAAGGTGGAGCCCATATGAGAGCCTAATATTTGATCAGAAGTAAACAGAGATCAGAACTGGTTTGGAAAACACTCAGCACAACCTAAGGCTCATATGCAGCCCTGTGTCCTCACTGTATTATACGAAAAGTGGCACCAGCAAGAGTTTAAACTTCATTTTCCACTGAGCAACGCTTTAAGATGTGTTGCTTTAATTTATACGTTGCCAAATCACAACAGTTGCCTTAAGACACTTTCTATTGGTAAGGTAAGGACCCTACAATATTAGAAAGAAACCCCAACAATCCCACAACCCCCTGTGAGCAAGCAATTGTCAACAGTGGGAAGGAAAAGCTCCCTTTTAACAAAAAGGGAGCTTTTACAGAACCAGGTTCAGTGAGGGCAGCCATCGGCTGCAAGCATTTGTGGTAAAAGCCATAATCATACTACTTCAGTAATAGTAAGCTTGCAGAGGTTTTATCATCAAAATATATTTATAATACCTTATTAAGTAAAAAACAACAACAAAAAGAATACATAGGGGCATAGCAGAAGAAACCAGCATAACATAGAAATGCTTAAATAAAGTATACTAAATTAAAACTACACTTTACCAATTACTTGAGCAAATGTACCCAACTGAGTTTAGTCACTGCAGCATCCATAGTCTGATCCTGTGACATTGGGCATTTTAAGGTAAATAAGACTCTTATCCAGTGATACCAGTGGGGAAAGTGCATGTGCATATTTCCATTACTGAGTACTGCTTGAGGGTTTCTCCACACAACAGTGGCCAAGTTAGCAGAACCCAAAATTTTCACTATTATATAAATGGTAACATGTTATAATATGGCCGACATCTAAGGTTATAATTCCCCTAATTAATTTTTTTCTTACTATGTACTGTTTCATTGAACCTAAAAAGGTACGTAAAATGAAACAATTATAAAAAAGAAATAACTGCAGCGTAACACAAATTATTCTGTGAGCAATTTTAGGTGTAACATTAGTCATTTTAAGTAGCAGTGTATGTAAATTTAACTAGTGCACGAGTAATATGAGCAGTGCCCAACTTCTGGGTATTTCACAGGAGAGGAGACAGAAATGATACTGTAAGTCATTTCAAGTACTGCGTAAGTAATTTTAATTATGCAAAATTTCATGGTAATTTTGTGGAAACATAAACAATATTTCCCCATCTTGCATCTTATGTATAGGGTACTTCTTGGAGTGTGGGCCATGTTATGAAGTCTTTACATTATTATTTTTCACATCTTTAGCCAATATTTATTATGTTCATGTGCATGACAGATGCTTTGCTGTTCAACTGTCCTTTTATTTTACCAATATAAATGTGATAAGGACTGCTTTCCAATTTAGAAGAAAAATAAATACCATGTGCTTATGGCTTGACATGAGATATGAACAAAGACTTCATTATACTCCACATGATAACAAGGTCCCTGCTCTGAAAACTACATCATATTTACAATGTAAGATGGGGATATATAGTTTGTTTGAAACTAAACACTACTTAAAATTACACCATTAAAAGTGCACTACCTAAAATTATTTACACATTACTTAAAGTTACTTGCAGTATAATTAATTCTTTGTTTGTTAGCCCCATATTCTAGTGTAGTTACCTTTAACTATGAGCAGGTAACTAAAGTTACATTGTAATTTCAAATAAACTTCAATTCGATTCAACTGCAGGGGAGCTACGCCCCTAGATGTTTTCTAAAGTGTTACCTAAAAAAAAATAGTGAAATACTTCAGTGCAGTTCATTGTGATATTATTTCATGCTGCCTTTTTATGCTTTTCATTTAAATTCCAGCAGTTTTTAATTTTAAAGCATCATCTTTCCACCATCTGTTTTTAACTTTATATTGTTCTTTTTTTCTCAAAAACACTTTCATTTCTTAACACTACTTCTCATTACTAAATGTTTGTCTGACAGCCAACAAAGCAATGAAAGAGGACTTCATGTAATTAGCTGTTGGTTTGAAGGGAGTAAGTGTGCATCCAATTACTCAACATATCAGGAATCTCTTACTTATTAAAAAACTACAGTTTTGCTTCAGTCTGCCCACTTTTTTGTCTCTCCTTCCCTTAGAAAAAAATAAATTTTGTTATTATTATCAACCAGTTTCATTTCAGAAATCAGACTGTATCACTGAGAGGTATAACCATATCATCAGAGTTCAGCTTTTTCACTTGAGGCCTGTTTCTTGAATGAAAAAGCTCATTCGCTCTTACCTCTAATAAAACAGAGATCTAACAGACATTTTTAAAAAACAAAAACAAATTACAATATATGAGAAAATCACTGAGTCTTCCAACTGAGAACAACACAAGACCTTCCTGTGTGCACCAGCTGCCTGTGCAGAGCTACAGTATTTGCATGTCTGTGCCTTTGCAGCTTATGGAAGAGAAAGATATGCAATTACAACCTTTCCCACCACCACATATACAGTAGGCTATAGAAATGTGACAGACATATGTGCTTTCCTCATTGTCTGACATCTCTATGTTAATTGGGTGCTGTTGTGTCTGCCTGCTTCTGTAACAACTGCAGGGAGCAGCTGCAGAACTCCTCTATAGCTTCCCTCATTACAAAGTGGTGATACACATACTATAAGTGATTATTCTGCACGCTGGCTAAGGTTACATTATGTTTGCAGGGCACACTGGCTGCTCACAGTCGCAGAGACCTCTTATTTCTCAAACATCTGCTCTTGATTTTTTTTCCCATCCACCTTTTGCATCTGGTTGCATTTGCAGTACAAAATACAGACTATCATTCCATATTCATTATTATTTCCCGAGGCGCTGAGGCCGAGCTCTTTGGTCCATCAGATTTACGGACATGGGTCTTTGTTTTCTCTCATACCTAGGCGATGGGAGATCTGGCTTGGCGGAGCAAACACTGAGATGGGTTTGCATGCCTGCTGGTGTGTGGGTGTGTGTGTGTGTGTGTATTTGTGCAGAAAACTTCAGCTCCTGTTTCATGGCCACCCAGTAGAGGTCTATCCTCTCTTCCTTCTCTCTGCCTCCTCCACTTTTTTCTCTTTAAAAGGGAGTTCCTCTGGTTTTTTTGCTTCTTTGACTCTCATAAATAAATTATCTGGGTAAAACCACATGTAGCGCTAATCAGCATGGTAGAGATAAACTGACACACATTTAATGCCTGCAGAAGTCAATAATAATAAATCCTAGCAGCATAGTCTTTGAAGGCCAGATTAGCCTATTCTGGGGCCCTCGGGGTAAGAAAAAATGGATCCACATTTGTTGTGTTTTAATTTGATCGTTTAGCATGTAAGTAGAAAATTGAAATAGCACGAGTCATAAAACTGGATAAAGCAACAGTGCCTGCAGACTGGACACTAAAGCTGGACTGACAGCGCATCAAGACCCTCCTCAGGTCACATGCTGACTCAGGTAGCCAATCTGTGGTCTGCTTTGCACTTTGGACTAAATCATCAACTAATAAACTGTTGCTTTCTGTAGCACAAAGACATTGTACGTGTAATACGACGGAAACTAAATTGCATTTAATTATATGAATTACATTTCATTCAACAGTTTAAATCAGGGATGTCAAACTCGTTTTACAGTCTGGGCCACATGCAGCCCACTGTGATCTTACCTGGGCCGGACTAGAATATCTTTCCCACGCCTACTGTAAATAAAGAAATTGCACTTGTAGATAGATAAACAATTTAATGACCCTGCTACTGTACTTAATTACTTTGTTGTGGTATGAATGAATAAAGGGGAGGTCTTTATCAGTGGGAAAAAGCTGTAAAACACATGAAATTAGGCCAAAATGTATCCCATCCACCACATTTCGCAAAGCCCCCTAGTGGGACAGATTGGAGTCTTTGCCAGACCAAAATGGCCCCCAGGCCTTATGTTTGATACCCCTGATTTAAATAAAAACAAATGGAGTTATGGAATTGATTTTAATTTTAAAAAACGAATATCATACAAATGAGACAAAATATTTATGAATGTAAAATGACAATTTAAAGCCACTCTAGGTTTTTATTCAGTTGTTTACATTTTTCTTCTAGCAAATAGTTTTTGCCTGAAAAGAAATGCAAGGATCGGAGTGAGTTGCACTTTCAACCTATAGATAATCTCTCATTTTCTAATTTTGTTTATATTGTCTTTTTAATATTTGTATTCATATTTAAAAAATAAAAATTGTGTAAATAGAGGCTAGAGACACATTGTGTTCCTGCAGCTAGAGTTACTGCTTCAGCCTGGTATCAGACAACCTGAATCTGTAGCATTTGTTTGACAATAACACATTTTTTGAGGCCTGAGCATTAATCATCCAACCCATAGATATTAATCACTTCATACTGTGTTTAGTGTGTATGTGTTACTTAAATCAAAGCAGAGGGGGGGAACGTAAATCTGCAGTCTGATCTTCAGAAGGGAAGCTGTCCAGGTGACGAGTGAAGACTTTGTGCTTTCATCACAAATCATCACAATTCATTTTTCATTCTTGCCTGGTTCCCTGCACCTCCTGCTGTTGCTGGTTTTCTGCCACCTTAACTTCACATCTTAAATCATTTTTCTTTTTTTTTTGTTTAATGTTGTGCGCACATCCTCTTCACTTTTTTCTAATCTCACTATCTCTTCTCCTCCTGCTCCCTAT